>NC_044498.1:7097564-7107564 GCF_902362185.1 Chanos chanos
ACGCTGCATCATAATAGAGCTTTTCACAGACACACAAAACAGATGGAGGGGAATTGAAATGAGACCGCAGAGGAACTGTACATATCTGCCTCTGCACACTGACAATGTGAAGAGATGCGTGCACACACACATACACACACACACACGCACACACACACTCATAAACAAAGTGGTTGTTGTGAAGGCAGCCTCTCTGATGTCTGTTGAGTTGCTTTTGTTTGTTCCACAGTGCTGCACTTAAAAAAGGCTGAGTAAAATAGCTCTAATTACAATGACAATACATACAGATTTACACATTCAGGCACACACAAATCTGTCAAGGCTCCAATCAATAGTCATTAGTAACGACACAAATTACACAACAACCGAAGACATATGTAGACCAGACCCTTTGTTTCCTAGAAAGCTAATAGTGGGTGCGTTTTATAATCTAACTAACCGCCTGTTGCTTTGTGTTTGCTGAACCCTGTTGAACTGTAGAATGCATTGAATGGAGCCAACGTTTCTGAAAAAATTATACTGGTAGCCATACATGGAGAACACAAATGTTCAAAGGTTTATGACAATATGATCGAATAGTAATTCGCCAGGCGAGGGAAGTCTTTGAGGTTTTACACATGATAATGCAAACACAGATAAAAAAAAAAAACTATGCGGCTGATTCTTTCAATAATGTGTTTTATTTATCCACTGTCTTCACATACAGTGTTAGAAAAGACATTTCGTCATATGTACGATTCTCTATGTAAGCCCAAAGTGCCATCACTGATGATTTATGTTATATATATTTCTCTTCACAAATCTCAATCGCACCCATCCAGGTAACACACACACACACACACACACGCGTCTCTTCTCTAAGATGCTCCATTTAACACATCAAAGCACAGGGGACTGTGTGCTGTGAAGCATAGGAGTGTAAGAGGCAGTGAGCTCTCACTTTAATCTTTTTTAGCCGTCTGTGTACGCTGTTGCAGCGTCTGGTTCAAATTCCATTTCGGGCAAAACATGTAAGGTACAGTGCTTTTGCTAAGCAGGTCCTTTAGCCTAGAACAAACACGCAAGCCGAACACCGTCGATTCCGAGCCTTTGAACTGTGTAAAGAGGCATAATGCACTTCCTATTAATTATTAATCATTCCTGGTTCAAAATAAACACTCTGCTCGAAACCCTTGAAAGCTGACGTATTAACATAAAGTGTCGTCGTTCGGCTGAGGGAAATGGCGAAGGAGCTCTTTCCGTCTCTCTCAGACAGCTCCGCTGAAAGTAGGGTCATGCCATTCGGGGCTCAGAGGAATTTTATTAAAAAGCCCATAAAGGTAAGAGTCATAGACTCCATGTGATCTGACATTTTGCTGACATTTGAAGTGAATCTCAAAAATATCATATTTAAAGAAAATAAATTAATAAATAAATAAAAGGCAGCAGACGACGCGGCTGTGTTTAGCAGAATTGATCCGTTCGATAACGACATGTTTGGGAGACTATAATATTGTCGTCAAAATAAGAAGCTATTTCTCCAAGAAGCTGGAATGATTTATGTGAATATTTGGCATTGGCAAGACCCAGCAGTGGATCATTAGACCACATCTCTCTCTCTCTCTCTCTCTCTCTCTCTCTCTCTATCTATCTATCTATATCTATATCTATATCTATATATCTATATCTATATCTATATCTATCTATCTATCTATCTATCTATCTATCTATCTATATATATATACACACACACACACACATACATACAGTATAGTTATAAATAAAGTTTCCATTTTAGCCACTTTTCTCATGTTCTTCAAAAGGCCTCATTTTTCGTGCAGAAAATCAAGACGCCAGACAAATCACACTGCACACGAATTCATGTTTTTTTAACAGCTATTTCTTTATCTATGTGAGAGCTCTACCTGCACTAATTCAGCACAGTGAGCACAGTGAGTGTCCCTGGGGAGTTTTAAGTGGGAGGCTCAGAGTGATGCTTTTGTTTGGAAGACTGGATTAGTGATGCTCTGAGTCACTCTGTGTTAGCAGTATTGGGACATTACATGACCCAATACTGCAGCAGTGTGTATGACATTACCCAATACTGCAGCAGTGTGTATGACATTATCCAATACTGCAGCAGTTTGTATGACATTACCCAATATTGCAGCAGTGTGTATGACATTATCCAATACTGCAGCAGTTTGTATGACATTACCCAATACTGCAGTAGTTTGTATGACATTACCCAATACTGCAGCAGTTTGTATGACATTATCCAATACTGCAGCAGTGTGTGTGACATTACCCAATACTGCAGTAGTTTGTATGACATTATCCAATACTGCAGTAGTTTGTATGACATTATCCAATACTGCAGTAGTTTGTATGACATTATCCAATACTGCAGCAGTTTGTATGACATGACCCAATACTGCAGCAGTGTGTATGACATTATCCAATACTGCAGTAGTTTGTATGACATTATCCAATACTGCAGCAGGTTGTATGACATTACCCAGTACTGCAGCAGGTTGTATGACATGACCCAATACTGCAGCAGTGTGTATGACATTATCCAATACTGCAGCAGTGTGTATGACATTATCCAATACTGCAGTAGTTTGTATGACATTACCCAGTACTGCAGCAGGTTGTATGACATTATCCAATACTGCAGCAGTGTGTGTGACATTACCCAATACTGCAGCAGGTTGTATGACATTACCCAGTACTGCAGCAGTTTGTATGAGGTCAGACGCCACAAACCATATGGGCTTAGAGCCTGTGGACCTCAATGCCATGAAGACACTTACAGATATACACACAGATACACAAATGCATGCACACACAGATGGATACACTCACACACACACACACACACACACATACATCCATGCGCACACACACACACACACACACACACACATACACATACACACACACACATCAGTTCAGACATAAAGAGAAAGAAAGCCATGAGGAAAAGTACAGTATGTGTCTGGGCCAGACTGGAGAGCAGCTGGTCAGTTAGCCTGCCACGGCAGCGTCAGCGAGCTGGAGTGATAATGGGATTAGCTTAAGCCATTCAGAGAGAGGGGAAAGCAAAATCAGGAGGCCTGGGGGTCGGCCCATCCTCCTTAGCCTCGTCCCTAAACAGCCCCCCCCCCCCCCCACTACTGTAGCTCCACCAGCACGCCAACCACACAGCCACTACCAACATGTCAATCACCAGAGAGTCCATTATTACTCCCAGAGAGGTGGGAGGGGTGTTTTTTGGGGGTGGGGTGAGGTGGGGTGAGGTGGTTGAGTGCATTGAGGGGGTGGTTAGTGGACTCATGGTGAGTGAGAGGTTGGGAAGTGAGCTTCAGCAGAGAATGAATTTCATCTTCTTAAAACCACGCTAAATCCCCCACTGCAAAGACAGGCTGATCAGAGCCGCAGAGAACCTACAATCCACAACCGCTGGGGGAGTCACAGATTTTTAAAGCAGGATGTGCCCGCTGATCTTCTGACGCTCATTAGAATCCTTCTGTCATTTCTCCGCTTCATCCCTCTGAATGACTGGGTCTTTCCATTAATGGATAAGAAAGAAAAGAACAGAATAAGTCTGTCAGGATGTAGGCATTGTAGATACTGATGAAATTAGAGCGAGTTATCTCTAGGTGGAGTCTATCAGCTCCTTCTGAGAAGTCATGAGCGGGTTTTAAAAAAAAAAGAAAAGAAAAAAAGGAAAAAAGAAAAAAAAAAAAGAAAAGAAAAGGAAGTCAGCTGCTAAGAGTTCATTGGAGTCCCAGTGCGGTTTAATGTGGTTGTGACTGACAGACTGTGGCCAGGGTCACGGTAGGAACAAAGGGCCATTAGAGAAGCCTTTACGTCCCTCCCTCAAAGACACAGCCTTTCAACTCAGACTCTGCAGAGCGACCCCCTGAGGTTCCAACTCAGTGTTGCCACATACACCGTCACCCTTACTCTCCGAAGCTCAGTAAAACACAGCTTTGCAGAGCGTGGAAAACGAGGGACAGAGAGAGAGAGAGAGAGAGAGAGAGAGAGAAAGAGAGAGAAAGAGAGAGAGAGGGAGACAGAGAGAGAGAGAGAGAGAGAGAAAGCAGTCCGGTTTCCAGGGCGATTGGAACTCACTAGTCCTTAATGGGTTCCACACTAGCAGAAGGTAAAAACTACTCTCAGGGAGGCTACCATCACAGGTAATCTCACTTACCAAGCTTGCAGCGCAATGAGCCAAGCGGAGACGCATACCGTAGGGGGTGCTTTGATGGTGAAAGCCTTGCAGCAAGAGATGCTAGTAGCATCAATGGAGACATTTCAGCAGAGTATGCCACAAAAAAAAAAAAAAAACCTTCAAGTGTCCACATTATTTCTCTCAGGTATATCTCCACTCGAACCAGATAATGCCACCTAAAAGCCCGGAGGCACTAGGGCTATCGGGGGGTACCACTGTCATACGTGATTGCAGGCTATCGATCCAACAGGCAAGAGATGGAAGGAGGAGGATGGCAGGATCGATCCCTGCCAGCGGAAAAGGTCGCGCCTTAAAGAACGAGGGTTACCGCCGACGCCCCCCCCCCCCCCCCCCCCCCCCCCCCAAAAAAAATCTGACCAAGAAGCACTCTCATCTACTGAAGTGTGGTTAGCTTTTTTTTTATTATTATTATTTGCTGTCCCTCTTTATCAGATATGAACACTCTCTCTCTCTCTTGCTCTCTCTTTCTCTGAAATAGACACATACACAAATACACATAAAGACACACACAGACCTTGGAGACTCACATGAGTTAGATCAGTTACAGAGCCTGAAGTAGACAAAGGACCTTCTCTCAACAATGACACAGTAACATGTCCTTTATCAAGGAGAAGAGCTCAGCTCTTCTTCAGTAGGTTGTATATGATCTATTGATTATACATATCTGAAGTGCATAGCTGATGGACTTGAGAATTATAATGGTGCTGGCATCTCCCTTTCCCCTTATTGAGAAGCAGAGATTAGAGAGAAAGAGTAGTTTGGGGAGCACAGAGAATGAAAATAGGCCTAATGAACAATAAGTATTTCCTTGGATTTGTATTGATGAGGTAACTTCAAAGCTAGTGCAAACCTGAATACAAACAGATCCCTTTCTCCCTCTCTCTCTCTCTCTCTCTCTCTCTCTCTCTCTCTCTCTATTTCTATTTCTCTCTCTCTGTGAGCTTACGTATATCTAATTGGCTCATATATGCACAAAACCACTTTGAGTTGAAATTAGTCCTTAATTAGCTGACAAGGGCGGAACATGAAAGGAAATGAAGATCCTCGCTGATGAATCCATTCACCCGGGTTATGGAAGAACTTACACCCAGAGAGATACTCTGTGAAACAGAGACATGCTGAACAGACAAAGCCAACAGCCGCTGCAAAGATGCTTGAAGGTGCTCGAAGATGCGTGTGTGTATGTGTGTGTGTGTGTGTGTGTGTGTGCGGGCCCTTTTCACTACCCTTTAAGAGGAAACAACAGCTCTAAGTGCGAGTATGTAGAGCTCTGTGGGTGTTTAGCCACTGAGAAATCACTTCTTTTCGTGTGGCTGACAGCTGCCCAGGCCATTACATATGTTCTCACAGAGAACACAGGCACAGAGAGATATTGGTTTAGACACAAGAACTCTTATGCTTATAACGCTACAAGTTCTGAAGACTTAGCTTTCACCTAATCCTTCAAAAGCTTGGAGTACCCTTTAAAGCACACCGTAACCATAATAGATGCATCCATCACAATACAGTACAGCACATTATAAATGTATCATAGGTATAAATCAAATATTCCCCCTTTTCTTCATTAAGGTCACATAACTCCATTACTTTAACACACAAAGGTCACAGTATTTGGACAACAGAAGCAAAAATAACAATGGTCAGAGGTTTAAAGGTGAATATATTGCACCATTCCAAACACACTACTTTAAGTTCTTGTGCTGGAAGTTCGCATCTGTGGTTACTACAGAAACCAGTATCTTGGCGTGGTCTTACAGTTAAACCTCTGGCATGATCTAACTGAAAGCAAGCATAGGAAGTAAAAAAGGAACAGTAAATTAAGAGAAAAAGCAAAATGAAACCATGTTAAATAAGGTCATTTAGGTAATCTCAAAGGTAATGTGATAGTAATTATTATAATACACAGATCTGACCAAGCAAATCATCTGGATGATGCAGAAAGCCTATGTATGGCGTCTTTCGCAACACAGCTCCACCATTCCATGGCTACATGCGTTCAGAAAAAATCAACAACATGCTTATGTGACGATAAAATAAAAAGCTTAATCTTTGTATGTAATACACAGATGGATATCAAGTTATCTAAAAGCCTCTTAGTCAAGCATCACTAATGAAATAACAGGATTCAGAGGCAGAGATTAAAGGGAAAGCAGGACCATTGCACAGGTTTCATATCTGCTCGCACGGGGGGCCCAGGGGCCTCGGGGCCTCGTCTTCTCTGATTAAAAGCCAGTGAGAGAGAACATGTCCGTCACCGAGCCGTAGCTGGAGTGATTCCATTTCACGTGGCGCTGGGTTTTTCATTTGGGTGCTGAGCTGGAGGCTGAGAGAGAGAGAGAGAGAGAGAGACAGAGAGAGAGAGAGAGAGAGAGAGGGAGAGAGAGAGAGAGAGAGAGAGAGAGAGAGAGAGAAGATGCAGTGTTTGAGGAGAGCTCCTGAGGGACTGTACTTCTCTGTTGGCACTGACGAGTTTGGCAGCTTCAGCAACACAGAGGGAGTGGGAGGACAAAAGTGAATAATGAGTTCTTCGCATCAGGGGATTCCTCTGATTAAAGGTGCCGGTGAATTACACACACACACACACACACACATTCTCACATACATGCACACACTGACAATCACAATACACACACACACACACACACACACCTGACAATGACAGCTGCCTTTTTTGCAACGACATGTTTCCACATGCCATTCCAGCCGGCTACCCCAGCAGAGCTGTTTCTGACAGCAAAGACAAAGGCAGGACAGGATTCTTGTACCGTAACAGCGCTGTAATGGTGTGTCTCCAGCACTTACACACAGACACATGCAAATACACACACACACACACACACATACACACACACACACACACACACACACATACACACACACATACACACACAGGATGTGTGCTGCTTCACATAGCAAAAGTGGTGATTGGGAGCAGGGGTGTTTAAGGAAGAGGGATTTAATAACGCAATCTTTGACTGGAATGGATTCGTCGGAATTAATTCAAATGGAGCTTTTCAGCGCAACAAAGCTGATCAGAAAGAATTCTTTTTTATTGAATATACAAATTTATCAGTCATTGACTTTCTTTTATCCTTTTAGGGATTTTGCAGACCACTGAATGGATTTGAGGTTGTTCCTATTTTGTACTTTTTTTTTTTCTCTGGACTCTGCGGGAGGAACAAGGGCAATTTTTCAGTCAGGGACTTTTTGAAATTACATTTCATCAGTTTTTATCGAGTTCATTGTTATTTTTGGTAGTTTGAAGGAAGCTAATGATATTTATCTCAAAATAGGCTCTTGCGACTCCGTGTTTCTCAGCTTTGTAAACTTAGCCCTGTCTGTTTAAGCAGCGACGGGGAAGATGGTGGCAGACGTCCATTAGCAGTCATGGACCCTGGCCCAGCAGGTGCTTTGACAAATCTGCATGTGAGCATTACTGACTGGTCTGTAATAGACATACTGGTGCTCTTCCCTCCCTCCCTCCCTCCCTCCCTCCCTCCCTCTCTCTCCCCATCTCTCTCTCTCTCTCTCTCTCTCTCTCCCTCTCTCACCCATCAGAGTAGGCTCGGACGCAAGCTGCCGCTTGCCTGGACCCCCACCACTACTGCCTCCTCCTCCTCCTCCTCCACCATGCTGCCTCCACCCAGCAGCACTTGGGCATCTACTTGGCCAGCGTGGCCATTGTCTAGGGTGTCCACACACATCTGTCATGCATGGGCAACATTGGCAGTGACAGACATCCCATTGTCCCTGGGCCAGGGGAGGACGCAGCCACAGTTTGGGGTAATTGCTGTTCCTAATTAGTAGGGACACACACACACACACACACACACACACACACACACACACACACACACACACACTGAGAGCTTACTCTCTCTCTCTCTCTCTTTCTCTCTGTGTCCCTCACACACACACACACACACACAACTGGTTTTTAATTAAACTTCATCTAGCTTTTCAAAAGCAGTCTCGTATCAATCTACAGAACCAAATCCAAAACGGAGATTTGGAAAACGTCCATCTCCAGTTCTGAGAAAGGAACGGCGGGGGGAAAAAGGACGAGAGGTGTCGGAGGGGTGGGGAGAGGGGGGGGGGGGTGAAAATGCCCTGCCTCGAAAAAAACAAAATGCAGAGGTGTCACATGTTGCCATGGATTCTGTAACCTGATAGCAGTGGAAAGCAGGCTTTGGGTCTCACTGTGGGAATACATAGAAGCCTCTCCACCTGGCATCATCCAAACAGCGCGGCCTTGTCTCCACTCCCACAGGACCATCATCCTACTCCGCTCTCAGCCAGCTACACCGCAGAGCGCTACTTCCATCCAACCACACGGAACAAGAACCTGTAGAAAAATGTTGTCGGGAATGAGGGTTTGTATTCGGTCCATTTGGTTAGCGTTCTCGTTTAGGAATGCAACGAGTCATTTCTCAGGCTATTTTAATTCTGTCTTTGTCTTTCAACAGCTCTAGCACGGGCTCGTGCCAACTGCGGAGACTGTGATAAGGCGTAATGTCACTATCTTCAAGAGAAAGGCTGGAGGGAGGGCGCAGGGAAAAGACTGACAATAATCTGAGCCAATGACATTGGTGCAGGTGACAGGACAATGCTCATTCATCTACCAAAAGTAAACTTTAGCTTGGCCTTAAGGGAAGGTGCACGGAGAATCAGTCTCTCTTTTACAGTAGTGACCTTGGGAGAGAGGGAGAGGAAGGGACAAGGGTGCCGTGCTGCAGCTGAAGTGTACAACCTTGCTCAAGGACACTCTGTTTCATGCCTGTAAACCTGTTGGCCTATGAATACCAATGAATTTCTTTAGCGGTTACTTCAGGGTGTGAGCCAGCAGACTCTTGGAATCCAATCAGAAAATACAGAAGTCAAAGCTGATGAACCTATCTGAGGACATGCAACATGTAAACCAGTTCATCTGCTAAAGAGGTCCAGAAAAGCTAAAGGATTCGGGGTTTTTTTTTTTTTTTTTGGTCTTATGAGTGACATAGGAAAGGGATTTTGATGGTTTTGAAAACAGAACCACTGGTGAGAGCGACGAGTCGGGAGTGTAAGAGTGTGTGAGTTTGCAGCCGGGCACTGCTTGATACGGCCAGGACGCAGGTGGTGGGGTTAGATGCAGGTCTGGGTGCCCATCTGTGTGTGTGTGTGTGTGTGTGTGTGTGGCGGCTCGCAAAGATCAGAGAGTGTGTGTGAGCACTCCGTCAGAGCCGATGAAGATTAAAGGCGGACCGCCATTCTAAAAGCGGCATGCCAGCAGTGTCGATGATGGTCAAACATCCAGAGAAAAGCGTGGAAAAAGAGCGGGAGAGTTGCCGTGGAAACTACTTTTTTTCTTTTTCTTTTTTTAACAGAAACTCTGAAAGGAACAACTAAACCTAAGTGGAAATTGGATATTTCTAGGAATGATCCTCAAACAGTGCAGGTGAAAGGTGCACCTCAAGCACTACAGTGCCATGTCATAAAGCGCACTGATCAGAAAACTGAATAAAATCAGCCATTCGATTAGCCATTTGGTTGGTGATGCGCCATTAGGTCAAGTATAAAGAAATCGACGATATACCATGGAAACGTGAACCAGTAAAATAATCACATCCCCACAGAATCTTACAGGGGGCACAACGCTGACTTTGATAGGAAATCAATCAGTGTTAGCTGTCAGACAGTCTGACACACAGCACTGATTTAACACTTAGCCTACAGCTAAAAGTATTTCATGCTAACAGGATGGCTTCAGTTTGGTAAAAAGAA
>NC_044498.1:7112564-7290064 GCF_902362185.1 Chanos chanos
TTTAGGTCTGTAGAGGAGGGTTTGACTGGCTGTACCACTGTTTCTTTAACAGTTTCTCCTCACTTATAAAATTAGAACGTTGCAGGGTTTTTTTGTTTCATTCTGAAGTTCCAGTCATGATCATGTGATTTTAATTATTAGGGTTTTTTTTTTTTTTTTTGGGCAGTGCCAGTCTTGTTTTCTAAGGATCACAGTGTTGTATGACAAAAGGGGGGCCATTTGGAGTGGCATGCAGCCAAAGACCACGAATAAGTGCCAAATCTTTGTTGGGGAGCATCGGACTGGGTGAGAATGACGCTTGCTGTGAAAGCAGGTTGAGGCAACTGCTTTGGAGAGAGTTGCCAAAACAAATGGGCCTTCACCAGCATGTTGCAGGAATGAATATTTTTGGTCATGTAAGTAAAGGACTGCCTCTCCCTTGAAACTGTGACATATTTCAGATGTGATCCATGAGCCGTTCTGGATGCGGGGGTGTCTTTAATGTAATAAGCACGACTGTTCGTGACTCCACAGGGGACATAGAATGGTTTCTCTTAGGATGGCCACAGCGGACCAGTGTCACAACAACCTTCTATGAGAGGGAAAATGAGAGAATATGCAAAGAAAAAATTGAACATTCACGCCATCTAGTGTCCAGAAAGAGCCTAAACTCCATCAGGAGAAGGATGAAAAAAAAAAAAAAAGACTGGCTTTGAGAACCTGAATAATCCTAGTTCACATTTAATCCTAGTTCACATTTACTATGACTATTGAAAAAAAAATCTGACATAAACTTTGGAGACATCTTGCACATGTCTATATCTGTCTACTAATATCTACCCGTAATATCTATCCGCCATTTTAAAGGTACAAAAAAAATATTATTTTAAGCCCAGCATGATGATAAAAGTCTTTTAAAGAAGAAAGGAAAAGAAAAGAAAAGAGGTCTATGGAGGCCTCTCCTTAGAAAGCATATTGCTGAAGAGGTCCACTGCAAACAGTGGAAGGACAGTTACCGCTCAAATGTGTAGCAATGATACCTAAAAAGGATATGGAGGGTTAGACGGTCATGTGTTAAGCCAAAGCTCAATTGTTTATGTCATTGCAGTCCTCTGGGAGCTCAGAAGCAGGATGCTATTTTTTTTTTTTCTTAACAATGAGTATTCAAGGCATCCTGTTTTCTTCATCATAGAGTGAGCTTTGGTCCTGTGTATGTCCTTCAGAGGACATTGTGGAGCAAAGGGAGATGAGGAAGGTCAAAGGAGATGAAATTAGCTGACGGCCATGATGGTAGGCTGGGCCTTGAATGAAGTGAGTTCTTGCTCCATTACATGTCCAATGTTTCAGCGTCAAAACAAGGACTGAACTGTTTCTTCTGAGGGGATTTTATTTGTTTATTTATTTGTTTGTTTGTTTTGCGTCTAACCAGAAGAGAACACATTTGAACTCAGAAGAGAGGAGAAAAGAAGAGAACACAGAATGCACATTTCAGGGATCTGTATTTGCCCCCTTGTATAATTTAAGTGAGTTCGTCTGAATGGGACACTATGAGATAAAATCAGATCAAATAAAGTAAAATACGATCGTAAGGCCATTACTCAGTAACAAACAATATAACTCGTTTAATTGTTTACGTTATTTACCAATTCCAACAAATTACATTCAGGCACTCAAGTTGTTCTTAGAGACGCGGACAGAAATTCTCACGAAATGGAATTAATTAATGATTTTCACCAGCAGGTGTCGCCAAAAGATTACTAATTACTTTCCTTTTCATGGAATTCGATCCGAGTCGGTGACTTTTTTTTAAGTAAGGTTGTTGTACAACTGGCGAATTTATTAACTGCGACGGGTAGGGCACTTCATAAAATGCAACAAATCCATTTGAATGAATAGGTTTGTTCCCTATTAATTGCATTGATCAAGGTAGTAGTCTGTAAACTCAACGTGGATTTGCGCTAGGTGGTGGCCTAAAACAAACTTTTTGACTGACACAAAGAAGGATATCGCTTTGTCAACGTTTAACTCGCTTAAATCACATGCGCGGTCCTAGCCTACCCTGATCTAGCTACTCTTCTGCGTCAGGAATAATCCGCGTTGACCGCTGGACCCAAAATGGTGAGTTGTAAGAAGTTCCTCCGGAGCAGCCTCGTGAAAATCTTGTAGTGCGTGAATTCTGACTTTTGAATTTGGAGAAAACATGAAATTTAAATCATCTGTATAACCCCTTTGTATGTACAGTTTGTGCTCCTCACTTTTAATAGGCACTTAAAGGCGTCAAGATAGCTGTCATGGGTACTTCTGGGGAATTTTATGACCTCCTGAGGCGAGATAGCACATTCCATGTGAATGCATTGTTTCCCCCACATTAGTAATGGCTTTTTACTTACAGCATGGCCCAATTCGAGGCTATCTACTATTCGATTAGGATATATTCTTGGGAAACCTACACGGCTCTTAAATAAATTATGAATTAAGATAAGTACACTTACTATGAACCCTCTGCTCTTCTCTTGCCTTAATCTCCTTCAATAAAATACCCGTTGGCAATGTTTGTACAAATTTACATTCATCATTGTTGTGCGAAATTATCCTTATATAATCAGAAGTACACTTTACACGCACTCCTCCGCTGTTTTCACATTAGAGAATATTTTGTTTTCTCGATCCCGTGGTAATGACAAGTGTTTATTTTGGGCGTTTTATACAGGGGATTTCAGTTTTGATGAGCTGAAAACAATGACAGAAACACTTCAGGGTGGAAATGACTAATTGGGCGATTTGAAAGCACGCAGTCAACCTGCCCTATCTGTCAGGTACTCTCGGATATGTGGTGGCTGTTCTGTGTCGGGTTATGATCATTTGTTTCGTTATGAAAAGAATGTCATTACGCTGCGCGCGCGCGTGTTTGTGAGTAGGTGGGTTGGTTGCTGTTTCGTTGTTTGGTGATTTTTTTTAAGGGCAAAAACATATTTAAGCTAAGTGGATTATTTGTTAATATTTTCTTGAATTTAAAAGATTAGCATAATTTATTTTAGAATTACAGTTTACTACAGCTTGATTGGCAGAGCCATCTAAATCAGAGCAAAGTGATAATCGTCCCAATGATCTTTAATCCAGGATCTAAAACTGGCTCGGTGGGTTGGAATCATTTCAGAAGGAGAGAGCTAGTTAAATGACACAGGGCTATGCATATATTGCCTCATGAGGCACAGAAATGGACAGTACCCCAAAAGACTTCTTATACTTTAACTGAAATATAATACATTGACAAATTTTGGTACTCAGTTGTCTTCTATGTGATTTCACTCTCACACTAGTACTTGATCAGCAACCTGAGGGTTGCAAGTTTCTGTGATTTTACCCAAACCAAGTGAAATGATCACCTGTCAATAAACACCTAAGTAAATATATATAGAGAGAGAGAGAGAGAAGGAGGGAGGGAGAGAGAGAAATATGGAAATGTGTTAACTTTTTTGTACGATTGTGGACATTATTAGGTGCATGTATGCATTTGGAAAGATTTGGATGTAAGAGTAAATATTTGTGTGTGTGTGTGTGTGTGTGTGTGTCAGAGAGAGAGAGACAGAGACAGAGGAAGGTGAAAGTAGTTGAGCAGAGACGGTTGCTAAGGACAGGGGGAGGAACCAACACAGCGGGTACAATACTGCAGCTGGCTGGTGTTTGGGAGCGCAGGCCTGAAAGACAGACAGCTCCAGTGCAGCCTCCAGGTGGCTCGACTGGCCCCTTTCACTGCTTTAAGTGTCCAGAGATAAGAAATGGATTTATCAAGGGGGATGGGCTTATAGAGAGAGGCCATTGTAAAGGAACAAGAGAGAGAATGAGAAACAGATAAAAAAAGATGAGTGAACGAGAGAGACGCTATGAATGGAACCAGTGACCCGGCGCAGACAAAACGCAAACAGTCTTCTTTCTCTAATTCATTCATGGCTTTGCCACATTTAATTTCAGACACACACACACACACACACCGCACACACACAAGCATGCACACACACACACACACACACACACACACACACAGAAAACGCTTCTTTCAGTCCTCATAGTGAATACATGCTTTATTTGACCACTAGTTTGTGTCTCTAAACAGAGGATTGATGGCCACAGAAAGCTAGATTAATCTTAATCCAATGATTCTGAATTTGAAGAGCTTCGGTTGTTCAGCCCTCACAACAGAGGGTTAGCAGAGAACAGTGCCAACATCAGTCAGTATGAACAACACAGGGACACAGTTACATATTTGTTGTGTTTTTTTACAACTGACTTTTTAAAAATATTCCAGTAGGTGCTGTACAGCTGTAGACAACTGTAGTTATGCCCATCCCAACATTCCAAGCACACGTTTTCTCCTCTCTCTCTCTCTCTCTCTCTCTCTCTCCCTCTCCCTCCCTCCCCCCATGTCTCTCTCAGGCGTGTGGAGGCTCAGCCCTCAGGGTCCATGCACTGCGTTTGGGTCCAGGGAAGGAGCTGTTCTCCTCCCTCATGTCTTTTGTGGAGGAGAGGGGGCTCAAAGCGCCGTTCATCATCACCTGCGTGGGTAGCGTCACCAAGGCAACGCTCCGGCTGGCAAACGCCACTGCCAAGAATACCAATGAGGTACTTGGCAGCAATCTGCTTGGCAGCGTCTCAGCGTCTGTCGATGAGTTCACAGAGTCATTTTAAAGTCAAAGTAAACTGACTGTTGCTCTTCCACCCCGTTCATGCTCGCCTCAGGCTAAGAGTCTGCGAGGAAACAAGCGTTTGCTTGTAAGACAGCCTGGCCGACTGCTTTAAAAACGCTCGCTAGTCGAGTGAGGGCGGAGACTGTATCAAACACATTTCGGACGTATAACCTCATTCAAACACAGTGTCACACACCCTCCATAATGCATTATCTTCAAACCCTCCTTGTCCGTCTTTTGTAACAGGTGGTTCATCTCCAGGAGCGCTTTGAGATTGTGTCTCTTGTGGGAACTCTGAACAAGGAGGCTCATCTACACATCTGCCTGGCAGATAAGGAAGGTAAAACCATCGGGGGCCATGTACTTGGTGACCTGGAGGTTTTCACAACAGCTGAGGTCATCATAGGAGAAGCCGCTGATCTAGAGTTTATCCGAGAGATGGATGACAAGACTGGATTCCCTGAACTGGTTGTTCAGCCAAGGACTGACCAAAAGTAACAGAGACATGCAAATAAACAATAAAATATTTGTCCAGTTTTATTTGTGTAGCACGTTTTTTTTGCAATAGATATTGTCACACAGCTGTTTTATAGTGATTATGAAAAACTACTTGTATTCTTAGCTAGTAATCCATTATCTGAGGGGGGGGGGGGGGATTCAATTTCCAAACTCACTATGTCCTAGCTCCATGGTAAAATTGCTTAGGAGTGTGAACTCAGTTAATTATATTTTGTTAATAATCAAGAATTTTGGCACATATCCAGAATTACCTGGGGTTTTTTGTGTCTTAGCTTTATTGAGACATCTTACAAAATGTGTAGTACATAGACAATAGCTGTCAACAAGAACAATAGCACACGAGTGTTATTTTGAAAGTAATACCTAAATCTGGCTGTGTTTGATCCTTTCAGAATGCAAATAGTTAACAAATTCTTTGTCTCTATGTTGTTGGAAATCTAAATTCTGTGGAACTGAAGAACACATTTGGCCCTATACCCTAATTTATAACGTTGTCTTATTACAAATGAAGCTACATCAAAATCCACGGCTAACGGTGAATCTAACATCTGAGATATCTGAGTAGTTTAGTGGCGCATCGCTCGTCCCGCTCTCTGACGCACCCTGGACCCAAACGCAACACCTCTCTGGGGGATGCGAAGTCGGAGTTCGGAGTCGGGAATGAGGGGTGGCAGTGGGCGCTGCAAACAGTTGTTAAAGTTGTTAAACTGAACCGTCCTCATCAACTGCGCCTGACCATATGAATCCGCTTACACTGTAAAGAAACCTTTCAAGGTCGAGCAGAGACTCCTAACGCGACGGCACTGTCACCATCGCCCATGAAAGATCAGGCAGAGAATCCAAGGGAGGGAGGGTATTGCCACGGCTCTGTGTGATAGGGCGAGGAGGCGGCGAGGCGTGTTTTAGTGGGAGGGACCAGAAGTGTGGTAACGAGCTGTTGATTGAGCATGTGTCACTCGAACATGCTTTAATTGTTGTTTTTGTCCACCCTGGCACAGACGTCTGCCAACATCAGGAAACGTGCCGGCAGAGCGACTGAAGAAGTAATCAACGAGAGGTTATTTTGTATAAACTATTCTTTACTCCTCAGCTGTCAGTAGTAAAACTGGTCTTCTTGTCTCAAATGTTTTATAATTCTTCCATTTTATTGCGCGGATATGGTCAAGATACTTCGTGGATGCTCTACACAGCATTTGTTTACCTTTAAATGTCAGTGTCTGTAAATGGGACACGACGCTCAGGTCAGCTTAGTGTATGAGTATTGTATTGTATTGTCAGAAACAAGGCGGGGAATAATAGGAGCACACAGTGTGCGCGCCACGTGACTCCAGTTAACGTGTAACCTTTTGTCCATAATTAGCTGAATTCATATTTAACGTTTAACAACATCAAAACGGAAGTAGCAGCGTTGAATTAAGGTTCTGTGCTCTAATCAACGCACTGTTACATATTTCATTTTAATCTGTTGTACAGATAACATCGGCTGTTTTACTGTCTTATCTTAATATCTTGTGTCCTAGGATTTGTTATATTTCAAGTGCATATACAAAAACGACTGTAATAAGAATGACCGCAACGAAGGTCTACTAATAAAATCAACAAATTGCTCCAACATGGTCCTAATTGTCCAGTCCTGAAACCTACGGACATATTTCTCATTCATCTGGATACTGAGCGTAGACAGGGCTCAGAGTTTAAAAATTGCTCACATTAATGAATAGTGATCACTGCCATTTGACACAGCTAGAAGGACTCCCTGTCTCCTGACACACACACACACACACACACAGAGTTGCTCTCACTTTCTCTTTGTTTTTCTCTCACATGCTGTCTTACATACAGACACACACAACACACACGCACACACACACACACACACACACGCACGCACACACACACAGCACTAGAGATACATTTACACAGTGTGTGGAAAAGAGGCTACTCCTCTAAGTGGTCATTGAAATGAGCTGGAGCATCACTTTCCATGCTGCTGGCTGAGCTCTCATCACTCGGAGGGCATAGTGTAGTGGCTATGCTCTCTCTCTCGCTCTCTCTCTCTCTCTTGGCTCTGTTCTGTATGGGTGTTTGTCTGTCTCTCTCTTTCTATTTTTTTCTTTCTCTCCACTCCTCCTCTCTTCCCGTCTTCTGTCCATGGCTTCTGCAAGGCACTGCAGCAACTTTTCACTGCTGGTGACATCAAAGAGAGTTTCCAGATTTATTTAAACTCACCAGTGGTTAATTTCCTCTATATTCCACACTCTATCTATCTATCTGTCTATCTGTATATATATATATATATATATTACATATCTATATGTGTGTGTGTGTGTATACACACACACACACGTATGTACATAGCACGAGAATAAATTTTTACCATTTGTAGTTTTCCAGCAGTGGGCAAGAACTTAAGAATTCTGATCCTAGGTGTGGTTCAGAGTTAAGTCACTCCTAGGCAGCTGGCCAGATTAAAATGAAAGACAAAAGCATTTAGGATGAATATTTAAAAGTGAACGTAGCATCTTTTTGACCATTATTACTATTATTTCAGTTTGTCAGAGGACTGTTTTTATCTCTGCTAATTTAGATTCTTTCTGTCACTGTTATCAGTATTCACCTTTGGTATATCTCCATTGAGGGACCCTACCATTTTTGCTGCTGCTGGTGGTGAGTGAGTGAGTGTGCATGTGTGTGTGTGTGTGTGTGTGTGTGTGTGTGTGTGTTTGGGGAGGGGGGGCTGGCATTAGTGCTGTTTAAAGTAGGAAGGAACGTGATCATCTGCAGTTATTGATGCTCAGGATTCTGAACATGCTTGTCCAAGCCATGTAAAAAAAACAGATAAATAAAATAGGGGGCTTAATGATTCAGCTTTTTCTGGGCCTACTCAATATCCAGTCAGACTGCATCCAGAGCGATAGCACTCAGTCGCTCTCATTATCAGGACATACGTTTTCAGATACAGTCTGACTCCAGACAGTGTTTCTGTATAGGGGTCTCATTCTGGCATGGCATCCATCCATAATGAGGACTACATCTTGTTAAGAGAGAGGCGGTCATGCGTTTGGGGAGGGAGGCCAACAGGAAACAGCCTAATGTCTTGGTAAATGCCCAGCTATCCAGTCCTAGGCACAAAGACTTTCTTTTTTTTTTTTCGAGGCATTCTTTGTGCTTTTGTTTGGGTTTGTTTGCTCAGCCTGGAGGCCAGGGCATGTTGGTGGTCTGCTCTGCCGTCCATACTGCCCCCCTCGCCCTCACCCCAACCTCAACCCCACCCTCCCACCCCTCGGGACTCCTTATTCCACGCAAACAGCTAAGCGGCTCAAAGACGGCCATTGTGGTACATTTACAGGGCAGAGACAGTGCCAAGCAGCATTGATGTTTATGCTATATCTAAGCATCCAAAAACAACCACAGGTATCTAAATTTATATTAGACGACAGAAAGATAGAGAGAGAGAGAGAGACAGGGGGGAGAGAGAGAGAGAGAGAGAGAGAGTAGACATGTTTGGCAAAACTGGCATCGTTCCCAGCACAACGCTCTCAAAAATGGTGTACTTGTGGGTATGCAAATACACATATGCATTATCTCTGTTTTTCTCTCTGTCATTCAAAACAGAGACAGAGGGACTGAGACAGCAAAAGAGGAACTTGTGCAATGACAGTGATAAATGATGAAGAAAGAGAATGAGAGAGAGCGAGAGAGACAGATCAGCAACCATCGCTAGTGGCCACTGCAGACAACTAATTTGCATGTACAAGTAGGGTGTCTCACTTTCTCTCTCTTTCTCTCTCTCTCTCTCTCCCTCTCTCTCTTATTCTCTCCCTCTCTCTTTCTCTCTTTCTCTCTCTCTCTCTCTTTCTCTCTCTCTCTCCCTCTCTCTCTCTTTCTCTCTCTCTCTCTCTGTCTCTTTCTATGTGCTCTGTGTTTTAACCTCTATTAGTGAAGATTATGAATGGAGAGCAACCTGCTGGCATTTCAGCAGCAGCCTGCAGAGTGGGAGTCCACATTCAGCGCCGGAATGCCAGCCTGACATTCTCTCTCAGCTCTGCGAGGTTTCCTGACCTCCCAAATGACTACAGCCTGTCTGCCTGCCCGAGTCCTGATAAAGGAGAATAATCATATCCATGGCCGACTAATCTCTCTACCCAACATGGCACCTGAGCCAATTGAATGACCTGTCAGACCTGGCTTTTTGAGACAAATTAAATCACTCTCCATCTCAGTCCTCAGAATGAGTCACTTTAATGGAAAAGGTTGCTGTTTGCACAGATTGTATCGTGTCTGTTGTTTCTGAACACCAGCGACTTGAATTCTGTCCTTTTTTTTATCTCAAATAGTTAACTACAAAGCTATAATTATCATGGCTTCCTCTGTTTATAATTGTATGAACCTCAAATGACACTTGTGTGTTTGTTTGTTGAGAATCTAGAGGTAATCAGACATTATTAGCTCTTGAATGTTCTACTGCACAAATGTAAATTCTGAAATTGGAACTTTTAGATAGAGAGATTTATTTCTTTAGAAATAGAAACTGCTTTCTTTCTCTCTATGTCTGAACTGATGTGTGTGTGTGTGTGTGTGTGTGTGTGTGTGTGTGTGTGTGCAGGTGTGCATGCGTGCAGATATGCACGTGTGAGTGAGAGAGCAAGAAAGAGAGACAAAGATAAATGTCACAGGTTAATAGTTTTACTCCATCTCCTAAAAAAAATTATAATTTTTTTTTGTAGGTTCCATCATCTCACGTTACTTAGTGTCCTGTATTTTTTTTTTTTTTTTTCAAAAGAGCATCATGTACTATGAGAAATACTCCCTACATTCTGCTTTTTTGTACAGTGAAATAGCCATAATTTGACACATCAGGGGGAGAGCGGAGCAGATAGAACTTGACCTTGAAGGCGCCATGGTGAGAGCACTAAACTAAATGCTTTGGAGAGGTTGCTCCATTAGCAAAGCAACGGCGGAAACAACTCGATTCTGCATGCACACGGCTCTAATGAGGTCTACCTGGACCATGCCATTGTGTCTCTTAAATGTATCATTTGTGCATTGAATAAATTTTGGAGCCGGCGTAAGGATTCAGACGGCCACGATAACAAAGAGAGAAAAGAAGGAAAACCCCTTACCTGAGAGTCTGTTCATTATTCCACAAGTCCCATGTGACTAATTGGATTATTTGTCCCCAATAATGAGCGTGCAAAATGGCGGGGTGGGGTGGGGGCTTGGGGTTTAGAGACGTCAAGAGATGAATTGAGCATTCGGGAGGTATATGCCATATTCTGATATGCTGAAATCTAATTTATATGGACAGTGATATTATTAAAGGGGAGAATCTGTGCAGAGATAAAACTGCTCACTAATACTTACTAAAACTAACATCGTGCCTTTGCTTTATTGGTCGCACATAGACTACGGTATATGTTCTTTCCTTTGTCTGAAGTCAAGCATAGCATGTTGCCATGCAGCGTGTAATATAGTTTGAGTGCCTACATTCTGTTGAAACATAGATGGTAAATAAATACTTACGTGTATTTTAATTTCAGAGCAATTTAGGAGTTTTTGTGTGTGTGTGTGTGTGTGTGTGTGTGAGAGAGAATAGGTTACACATTAAAGTTGATGAGTTGTTCATCCACCTCAAGTATGGCTTTGTTTTGGCAAACAGGGACACACATTAATCCTTCTTCCTGTTTACCCAGTACAAAGAGTGACGTGGGTGGCTGTCAGTCAAGTCCATGATTAGTAATGGGAGATTTGAATTAAGAAGGGGGAAGATTCGAACAGGAGACATCTGCCTCTTGTCTGCTCTTACTGGTTGGTACATTGTTGTTGTTGTTGTTTTTTCACATTAGATGCCAATTGAGGTGTTGTGCTCCTCTTGAAAGAAGAGGCAACTTGTGTCAAGTCTTTTTATTCCATATCCTGCAGAGGTAGCATGAAATAAGAAAATATGTTTAACAATTTCATTATTTACTTGATGAATCTTTTTTGGCTCATCTGTCTAGATAGCTTGAGGGCCCTTACAAGATTTTTACATGTATAATGATTTGTGCACAAACAATGTTTAATCCTAAAAACATTTAAGGAAAAAAAAAAAACGTCTTCAAGAAAAAGAATAACTGTGAAAAGTATACCATCACTGATATTCATGCAGAAACAAGTTAAAGTTAAATTAAAATTCAGAAATATTGATTTGTATTATTAAATTCATATTTGTCGTTAAGAACATCCGTACAGGGACAGAAGGCCCATATAAATAGATCCGATCCTATCTTGTGACTGAGAGCTGGAGCTGTGATATTATCAGATTCTTATCCATCCCATGTGGTGTATGTGGTGTGTCAAGGGAGAGGTGGTGCCCTTCAGGGAGATACAGTCGCAGCTCTGTTGCTGGTTGATCCTTAACTGGTCCTCGCTGACGCCCAGCTCTTGTCTGTGGCTCCAAGTAGCAGAGCTTCTGCGGCCACACCATGGTCAACTGCTTCAACCGGCAGGCTAAACTAGACAAGGGTAGCCCGAGGGTCACTGACCCCCTGGTGAGAGCTTGGAGAGGACATAGGCACTACCAAGCTGTACTTGCCTAATGAAATGTCATGATGGATACACAGTCAGAGTTCTACATCCTTTTTTTTTTTTTTTCGTTTTCCCCACCGCAGCCCTCAAATCGTAAGCTAGATAAACACATTCTTATTTTAGGTTAAAATGCGGATCACAGCCACACCAGCGGACGCACAAGCACCTACCGGAGTGGAGTGTACGCTGCCTCTTCAACGTACAAATATACATTGGACGTTGCAGAAATGGTCATTGTTGGGGGATATAAAATACTGGTAAAATAAGACATTTTAAGACATTTTTAGACATGAATATCAAAATCTGGATGTAAGACGTTCTAAGACTTTATATTTTACACGGATCTTTAAAAATGGCAGTTACAATCATCATATACCTACGTCTGGACCAGTGGCCGTACACCTACAACACAAGGTTCCTATTGCGCTACGAAAGTACCTACCCTGAAGTAGGAGCTAAAAAAGCCCCTCAAAACGGTGTTCTAAGAACTATGATCGTTCTAAGTTCCTGCGGTGCGAATGCGCAAAGAAGGGAGTACTTTCTCCAACAGTTCTAATAACTATGGAAAAGTTCCTCCGGTGCGAAAGCACCTACAGGTGGCAAGTTTGCAGTGCTCAACCTATTAGAGGATGACATCAACACTGTGACAGACAACACTGAGGAAGCACTCATGGAAACAGTTTCTCAGGTGCTTGAAAAGGACAGAAAGAAAAACAAACCATGAGTCACTGATGACATCCTTGATTTACATAAGGACATAAGGAAGAACTTCAAAAAGACAGAGAAGGATGACCCAGAGACAGCAAAACAGGATATTTTTGTAAACAAAAACATCAGAAAGAGGATGAAAGAAGTCAAGGAGAAGTCGACCACAGAGCAGTGTGAAAGTATAGATGCAGGGATGCGAAAGGGAAATAGCAAATCAGCCTACGCCACACTGACAAAGCTAACAAGGACGCAGCAACTTATAGCTACAATAATTCAAGACAAGGATGGTTCTCTACCAACCAAAAAGACAGCAGTAATCAGAAGATGGACTGAACACTGTCAAGAACTGTACAACTTTGAGATAAGACCAGACCCCAACATACTGACCAATGCCATCAAAACCAGCAGTGAACATGGAGATGCGGCAGTATTTCAAATTGAAGTGGAGGAGGCAGTACAGAGGTTAAAAGTAGAGAAAGCACCAGGCATTGATAACATCCCAGCAGAACTTTTAAAACACAGAGGAAAAGAAATAATAAAAGTGCTTACGCATGTCTTCCAAAGGATATGGGAAACCAAACAATAGCCTAAGAAATGGACCCAATCCTTAATTATCCCTATCCCCAAGAAAAGGAAATTTAAGACTTTGCAAAAATTGCAGAACAGTCAGCCCTGGTAGGCTCCACTCTTGTTTATGGATGTGAGAGTTGGATACTCACAGCAGATACTGAATGCAGGATACGTGTATTTGAGAACCAGTGCGACAGAATGATGCTCTGCATCTCATACAGGGAACAAAGGACAACAGAATATGTAAGACAGCCAGTCACCTTCCTGTGCTGTAGAACAGGAACCACTGCTCATGACTGTTAAGCGCCACAAACTTACCTGGTATGGACACGTCTCACAACACACCTCCCTGTCAAAGACCATCCTACAGGGGACAGCAGAAGACAAACGATAAGGTGGCAGGCAGTAGGGGTGTAACAGTACATGTATTGGTCCCGTACCGTCACGGTGCGGACATTACAGTTCGGTGCATACGGTTGTGCAGAGAATACGCGGTATGTGCAAAGGCTGGTGAACGTAAAGCAGAACCAGATTTCACAAGCGCGAGTCTCTCATTTCACTCTCTCATAGTTGGTTTGTTCTCTTCTCTCTAAGATTTGGGATCTGATTGTGGTGCAAACATATGACGACATAAGTGTTCGAGGACCTTACGTCCTTGTTTACTGGTACATTGTAGTAAGAAGTAAACCACATTTCTTAATGAACAATAGATGTCTGATAATAGCCTAAGATTGGCTACACGCTAAGACTGGCTACACGCTGTAGGCAACCATGTGCACTTGTGACGTCAACAACACACGGAATTCAGAACAGGCTGTAGAAAGGTTTGTTTTCTTCACATAGATCGTATGGCTGTATGACGAGAATGCATGTTTTCATGTTCCAGCGACGTTTCCATGGCACATTCATCCTAGTGAATTCAAAAGGGCAAGGAAAATTGTGATTTCCATTCTATGGCACCTTTAATACACCACAGGATGTACCAAATGAAAGAAACATAGCCTTATGCATTTGGAGGTTTTGTTGTTTTTTTCCTGTTGTACCAAACTTATACTAAACCGTGATGTCCAAATCGTGGTGTGAATCGAACCGTGACTTCTGTGTACCGTTACACCCCTAGCAGACAGAGAAAATCCTGGCTAGACAACATCAAGGAGTGGACTGGCTACAGCTTCTCATCCCTAATACGCACAGCAGAAGATCAAGAACTGTGGAGATCCCTGACTGCCCGAGTATTCATCAGGACATCCCTATAGCCCCCAAGGCCATGGGATGAATGAATGAATGAATCCATCACACATGTTGTCTCCATCAAAATAAAGACATCAATCCATCAATTTTATTAAATAAAGCTGATTTAAGACATGACTAGAAAACATGACTAGAAAAGAAACGAAAAGAAAAGAAGTGTAGAAAAGAAAAGAAGTGTCACATGACTAGAATGACTAGAAGAGAATGAATGTTTGTGGTCAACGTTAACAGTAACGGTTGAAGTAGCAAGTGGAAGGAAAAAAGGGGACTGTTTTCCATCAAGGTCACCTGACTGAAGCAGAGTGAACTAGACTCATAGGTAACTACAACAGGCTGAGGGCTAGCTGAAAAAAGCCATTGTGCGGAACATATATGAACATATATGAAAGACCACAAAGACGTACAGCTACGAGGACAAAAACAGGGGGCCAAACACAGGAAATGTGATGTAAATAAACATTCAAACTCAAAAACTCAAATTCAATATTATTTGTATTGGGCTTTTAAAATGACATTTGTTCAAAGCAGCTCTACAGAGATCTGTGCCTAAACCCCCGGTGAGCAAAGCCCAAGGCAACAGTGGCAAGAAAAAACACCCTAAAATACAGCGAATAGGAGGAGGAAATTTTGTGAGGAACCAGGACTCAGCAGGGGGAGCCAGTCCCCCTTATTGCCACATGTACCACTCTTATTGTACCCAAATGGGATGGTCAAAAGAAGACATTACCTAGATTAAGCATACTGGTTTTCATGGTGATTACACATATCCCAGAATTGGAACCACAAAGCTCCAGTCAAACGACTGACCCCCGTTCCTCACAGATGGCTCTATCCACGCAGGCCTATGACCTCAGTTGAGAAGGAATCTTGTTTTTAATCCACTTTGTGGCAATTTTATAGCGGGTACTGAACTTTAAGCTCCTACACAAACATTTTGAGGAGGAGAGTACATGTGAACAGCTGCTATACCTCTCACACATTGACACAAGAAGATCCATTTACTGACAAAAACCCTCCCAGAGTGTGGATGACAAGACCCTGAAAACAATTACTTGTTTAAAACTTACAAATGGTTTCATTGAACGGACTCTATCTACAGCATTTAGCTCCCTAATGAATAGAATAGATGTTTATTAATCTGTTTAACTATTCAAATGCAGACCTGCTCTGCATGGTCAGCTTTCAACCAACAGGGGGCAGACTTGATCAGATATGGGAATTAATGTTGTCTTTTTAAGCAATATGATTCACCACGTCTCATCCTTTGTATCAAGCAAAATATTCACAACAAATATGCAATATATGGAAAGTTATATATTTTACCAACAGATATCTTAAGAAACATAAAAATGTGTTCATAATAATAGAGCTCTACTTTAAATATTATTGTCTTATTAAACAAAGACTGATGAAGTATTGCCAGTCTTTAGTCTGACTCTTTAGCTAAGGAGTCCTAACTGGTTAATTGCTTTGGGTTACAGTGTAAAACACTGCAGAGACCTTAATGGAATGTAAATGTGGCTCTATTGACTTGATCTGGAATTGAAAACACCTTTCATTATATGACACTTAATGAATAACATTAAACAATCTGCTGGGTCTCTGCTGTTAAATCTATTTAATTATCCAGAAAGGTACCATTTTACACATCAATCAGTGCACAGAGTATTTGATATAGTCAATAATTAACTATTCATTTTTTTTAAATAAAATTGTGAAATTATATGAAATTGTCAGTTATTATAAAAATGATTTTAATCCTGAGAAGAAAAGAGAAGGCTTGCTGGGAGAAGCTAAGGAATGGTGCATGAATGACTGAAGAAAAACGCTTGTTCTAGGTTCAAAGAGATATGTATCAAATGAGACTGACAGGAGGTATAAAATCGATATTAAGCATTAACTCAAACAGTATAAAGTCATAATAGACCTTCCCTCTGGTCGGCGCTCATAAAGGTGTATGAAGTGGAGAACAATCCGTTTTTGAGTGGTGTGAGATCTCTGTCTGATCTTCACAGTTGTCTTTTTAACCCATTTCTTTTGACAGTCACTGCACCTGAACCCAACAATAATAAAAAAAAAAACATAGGCTTAAAAAAAAGCCGGGAACACCAAAAGGGCACCAACCTCAGCAGAAGTGTGAATTGACATGTACCCTCTTGGAATATTTTATTACAGCCTGTTATTGTGTAGTTTGGTCTCCTTTCGCTTATGGAACCTTGAGAGAGAGAGAGAGAGAGAGAGAAAGAGAGAGAGAGAGAGGAGAGGGGGAGATAGAGAGAGAGAAAGCAAATTGATTTGTTCTCCTCTTTCTGTCACAACTTCCAAGGTTAACACATTGTGATGGGCAGAGCAGGTTCAATGGAGCAGTTTGAATCGGCCGACGCCGCGTGGCCATGGCGGTACAGTGGACTAAATGAGATTTCTGAGTGGGCAGGAGGGCGATCATCACTTTCTCTCCTTAACAATGCTTCAGTCTGTTCTCCTCTTCCCGAATGACAAAACTCTCCATATCGAACACAGCAGGGGCCAGCGAGAAAGCCTCCAAGATAACAGATGACCATGCAGATATATAAAGAGTAATTCGAATTTACAATGCTGTTTTTGAGATTTGTAATTGATGCTTCTGTCATGTATGTCTCGAATGAAAAGCATAACAACACAAGACTTTTGAATTAAATGGAACTCCAATGCCACTATGGTGCTTGGAGGGTAGGTGAATTATTCAGCTATAGATGAGAGCTCAACTGCATGATTGAGTGATGAGTCCAGTTGTTGATTGGGGTTGTAGGATGAAATTTGGAGGCTGCTTTGTTTGCAGTGATCACAGTAGAAAGATGTAACAGGGCATCTTTGGAAAAAGAATAGTGGGAATTCAAAGGTCGCGCCCCCAATTTACAAAGCAGTTTTCCTGTTATTACATGTCAGGAATAGCCACAGCAACATAATCAATATTACTAGGTCATACAAACAAGCTGGTGTGGATGTGAGGGCAAGTTACAACCACCAATTCGGTCGGCTCATTATCCTACATTACACAGGTGTAGTAAAGTTTGACATAACTATATCCCCCAGTTAAGACTTAAAAGTTAAATTGTGTCTGCACTTCAGCTTTTCAACCTCCTTTCCCACTTTAAAATGTTATAACCATCAATTATATCAAGCTTTTATGAAGCATGCCATGCTGCCACCTAATTTATCTGACTTTTAAAAGCTGAGGTATGAGCTTGATAAGTATTTGACATTTCAAATGTTTATTAGTCATATATATTGTGTTCTAGAAATGGTCTAGTTTACGTCACTCTCAAACAGGAGCGCCCGTTTGTTTTCCTCCCACGGGGACCTGGCCTCCAGTTTCTGTCAGTTCTGAACAGTAACAGTATAGACAGAGGTTGGTGTGGGTTGCTGATGAATGGGGTTTTGGATGAGTTGCGGTAACATAGCCAGACAGAGCCTGTCTTTTCTCCTCTGTTAGACAGAAGTCCGAATGTGTGTGTTTATCTTACTGTCTCTGACATCAACACGTGACCACCGGTTTCTGCACAGGCGTCAGGGGTACGACCCAGTCAGCTGGGGTGCCCACAGATACAAACAACAGTTTTTGTTTGTTTGTTTGTTTTGTTTTTTGGGGTTTTTTTTTACATACACTGCCAAAGGAATGGCTTTCTGCATTCCAGTCTAATGCAATTCTTTCCTGATGTCATCTACTTTTAGCCAAAACCGTGCCGACCCAAAAATAAACCAAAATGGAAGGGGGAGGAATGTAACTGATGGTGTTTCATCAGGGTCCTCAGATGCAGAGCTATCAGAGAGATGAACTCCGCTCCACACCGGGGTTATGTATACCGGCCAAAGTGAACCAGTGTACAAATGCATGGCAAACCGCCTCTGAAAATAATTGAATCCCACTTCAGCTAAAGGCTAGCAAGGGGAAAAGTGTTTGTTATTAAAATCCTTTATCCTCAATGCTTGTCCTCTGCATTTCCATGCTAATGGGCAGGTAAGGGCCCTCACACTCACATATTACCGGCCACAGCAGGGCCGCCTGCCAGTGTGGTTTCTTGCTTTTAACCGAGTGCTTTCAATTCACATCAATTTAGACCAATTAAACTGCTTTACATCCACTAAGAGAGTGTTTTAGAGCCACATTACAAACCACCCTTTTCAATTAAGCAAACGTAAAAGATCCCAAATCATTCCCCTCCTTTCCTATGACTGGATACTGAACTGATATTTTTCAAACTTTTCGTTTCCTTTCCATACCTCAGGATCACCTTACTTTGTGAAGAGAGATGTGAGTAATTTTAAATTCGCTGAGGGTTTGAATCGTATATTCTTGTTCCGCTGTGTGCGACAGCATCAAAAAGCTGTGACATGACATGAAGGATCGCACGAGAACCGTAAAAGATTACTTGTGGACATTCAAATGTTCCAATGCATGTAGTACACAAAATCTATTTTAGCTCTTAATTGGCCAAGAACATGCCATTAAAAGCTATTTCCAAGAAGGGCTTTAATGCAAGACATAACGAGGCCTTACACCGGAACAGTAATGGAAGATCCAAGGACTTAGAGACAAAGCACTGTATGAAAATAATTTTAGAAAAAGGTTGATGAGTGAGTCTCTTGAATATGTTTCAGATGAAGAAAGTTTCAGAGTGTGTATGTAAGCATGGATACAAAGATTTATAGAGCATGCAGTGAGATGCCGATTTGGCAGTTTGAGTATCACAGTCTCTTCCAGTACTAATATGGTAATATGGGTAATGGTGATGATATTCAAAACCTATTGACTCTGTTATCATTATTATTATTATTATTATTATTATTATAACTACTATAACTTAAATAGCTGTTATCATTATTATGATTATGCTCTTTGACCAGGTTAAATCTTGAAGATAAGAAGTGTGCGTTGTTAAATGCATTAATTTGTCTGACCCATGCATATATACCTGTATTTCACTAGCGGATAATGGATGCTGTTCCTTTTGGAGTTATTGCTGATACTGTGCATTAGCATACAGAGACTGTATTTGAAAACTACAGAAAACAACAGTACTCTCAGGCTCCATGGATCTATGTATCATAAGAAAATAAAGGCATTAATTCAAGGCTTTTGCCAGAGAGACCAATCTTACAGTTTCAATATTTTGTTAAGATTTTGTTAAGAATATTTTGTTCGCTTAAGTAATGTTGTTGGCAAGGAAAGAGAGAATAAAATCGCACTGCATTGCAAAGACTTTTTTCTCTGTGCCCTGCTTTCCTGGCTTTAGATCACAAGCAACACTTACGATATAAAAAGGACAGGAAGACATTTTTTTTTTTAATCCAACAACCTTTTGATCTGGTGCACTTGCTTTCGCCTTGCTGTAATAAGAGAGGGTAAACGTGTTTGTTTATTCTATAAATACAAAGCAATACATTATTCAGAACATCTTTGGACTGAAAATACAACAAAGAATCGTGCACTCCGTTTTTCACAATGCTAAGGTAACATTTGAAGCTCTGTATCGCATTGAATGTGGTTGCAGTCACTTTTACTCAAGGCATTTCTCTCTGTGGCATTAAAGATCACAAAGCCCACAAGGAGAAAAATAGACCTATGACAAGAAACCTTGAAACTTAACACAATGCTGAACACTAAACAAAGGTAAGACATAACACTACACAGCACTGTCAAAAGGTTGAAGACTTGAACAGAGAACCGCAGATTTCTTGAAAAAAAAAAAAAAGAAGGTATCGCGCAAAACTGTTCTGCTCTGGCAATACATCTGTCCGCGGCGCTAACAATATCAAGCTAAGGACAAAAGAAAATTCTCAGTCCTTCATTTGTTCTGCAATGTTTAGACTCTGAACTATAGCGGTTTTAGTTTTTTGAAATCAGAAGTCTTAAGAATGGTTTATCCTTTCTGGAAATACTTGTCTTTTATTGTTTTTGTTTTGTTTTGTTTCTTTTTGTTCTTAGCTAAAATGAATTTACGCCACTGTTCAAAAAGATTTCAACATTATTAACTCATTTTTAAAAGAGAAGATTTGCTCAGTGCCCAAATCGGTATAATGAGTGTGTGGCATGATTTACAGATTGATCCCCTTAAACACACTGCCCCATCGATCTGACAGAAACTGAACAGTTCTGTAAAGACAGACTGGCCAGCACTGACATTAAGTCAGTCTAGACCTGCCAAACAGATAGATTTTTGGTAGGTGCTCCAGTGTATGAAGATGGGGATTTTCTGTGGACATTTAAGACACTGAGAGAATATGAAAATATACACGTTCAAAAAGTACTTAAAAAGCATTCCAGGTTCTAAGGCGGCACACTAGTATCTCACAAGAGATTATAAAGGCAAAACACAGGTCATTTAAAACCATCACTCGATGAGTCTGGCATATTCATAATTGAATGAGACTGACTCCTCCTTCACCATGGATCTCCGTCCCCAGTTCATACAGATGCCTTGGGTGCCGCTCCTCACAAAGAGCATGCTGTTTCTGTGTCGAGGCCTCTTACAAAGACCTAAAATATATTTCATGCCATTGTCCCTTTTTCTTTTCTCTGAAAAAAAGGATTTCATCCGTTTCACCTGTACCTCGAAATTCCAAGCCAAACAGAAATTGCAATTCTTTTCCTTGTGACCAAAGTAGCTGAGATCTGTGAGTAGTCTGTGCCCTTGCGGATGGTACAAGGTCCGTACCTGCACATTGTCCTTTTTTTTTTAATGTTAAATTGGTCGTTGAGCATAATACAGAACTACTTGTTTTGCAGCGCACTGTCTTTTGGTGAGACATCATCTCTAAATATCTACCGACTGATATTTCATAACGATTCAGGGAACAGCAGAGAGGTTTATGGCAGAAATGCTTATCCGTAGCACAGGAAACAGCCCCTTATATTAGCGGGCTGTTATTATCTGAACGACTAGCAATACCAACCATTACATCATTAGCTCTTTGGGTCCAATTTCAAGAATGATCGGACATGAGCGGTCATTGGTAGTAGTCTTTTTATAATGATGTGTCTCTGCTGTCTGCCCCAGCCAATGTTATCAGTTCGCTTAAAAGATTTTAAATGACCATGTTGCCTACTTCCACCAGCCCCTAAAAAGCGAGATTTTTTTGTTCTTCTTTTTAATCTGCTTTGAAGATTAAAAAAAACAACAACAACATCAACTTATTATGTGTTTGACAAATGAAATACACAAGAAAGCAGTTCTTGTGTCACAAAGTTAATGAATGAATGAATTAATCAGATAAACAATAAGAATGCTCTCTTGTGCAACCTGTGAAATTCTGTTTTAAAAGACGCAAGACTCCTTGCATTGAAGATTTCTTTGGGCACCCAGTTTTAGTGGTTTAGATGTAACCTGTCAATCAGCGCAATGCATTCTCACAGTAGAGTCTGACAGATTGAAAAATATTATCTTGGATTACTCACTACCATCATCTTACAATGCAAGTAACCAAGAATTGTACATTGAACCAGAAAAGACATTAGAAGTTCCCTCTGACATGTAAAACCTCATTAACCCCTTGCATACAGGGTTCATCACTATAGGAAAACCTCATGTTAGTCCTCCGGTGAAAATTTTAACGATTTATCCTGAAGGTACCTCTAAGATATGTAGAAACAGCCATACAGAATGCAATAGAACCAGTCTTGTTCTCAGGCTGAATGAGCACATCTAGGTGTGCTATGTGAGTAGTTTAGAATACAACAAAGCTAATTGTGATTGTATGTGATCATCAAATATGGTGGGTAACAGCCACTGCCTGTCATTATATTAGCAGCACAAAGAGGATGAACAAGCAGCCTTGAAGAGCCTCTGTGGTGAAGACATCCTCAAAGAGGCCCACTGCTCAAGGCCCCATAAGAGCCTTGAATATATAAATTGATCTATTGTACTATCTGAATTCACACTGATCTTTTCAGGTGCAGGAATCCCAACTAGGCTTAACTAATCAAAAGAGGGAAAGTTAGGACAGGGGAAAAAGAAAACAACAAAAAAAAAACTTTTGATGGACAACAGTACGTCTCCAATAGACAGTTACATTCTTCTTGTCTGTCTATTGCAAGACATTCCACTGGTACAGACAGACTGAATGAGTAAAGAGGGAACCTCCATTGGCATGGCCTCTTTTGTTTACCACTGTTCTAAGTTTTTCCCATTACTCATCTTCCATCCCAAACTAAATTTTTGGAATTGAACAGAAAGTCTCTCATGAATGGTAATATATGACAGAGGCTCAAACTGAAATTAAAAATCACAAAAACTCACATTTACCCTTGACCAGGTCGTGTCTTGTTCTTAAAACATAGTTTTTCCTAAAGTCGTTTTACAAGACTCATAAACCCATGCGTTTTAGATCTCTCTTTGCTTTGACATTGCTAATTCAGTTTATCAGCATCCTTAGAACACTTTTATTGGCTGTATCAGTGATATATGAGCAGAGGGAGAGAGAGATTTAAAATCTGTAGAGCTTTGGACCTCCGGGGCGCGGGACTGAGAAACACTGGTTTAAAATCCAACATATTTTGTGTTTTACAGCAGCAGTTGCTGAGAAAATGGTTGCACTGTTTCAGAGCCAGAACCGTGCAACCAGGAGACTGCAGCTCTGACAATGAGCCACAGTGCCAAACAAATACATTTATGGTCCTTTGTGAGACACCTCATTATGTTTGCAGCCGATTCATTAAGTAATTGGTCTCTAGTTGTTTACATGAGTATTAAGGCTGTCTATTCAGGAGCCTTTGAGAGACGCATTGTCCTACTGTTTCATGTTATGAATACAGAATGAGAACTGGCGGGTGAATCCTTATTGGCCAAACACAGCACTCAACTGAATGCTAGGGCCAAGGCACTGGATGCTGCTCTGCATAGCAATGACTCCACCGTTAATAGGACGGACAGATTAAATGCATGCAGTCTCTACAAAGAGCCACTCTTAGCATATTTATCTCTGCTCATTTCACAATAACTGTCCCAGAAATTAGAGCAATATTGATTGCTTTCAATGTTTTGTTTTGTTTTGTTTTTTTTCATATTCCAAGTTCACAGTGTTTGTCATTGAAGATTTATGCTGAATTAACAAAGTGAACACAGACACAAATCAGACCTTATACAATGGTGCGTAATTGCAGATGACGTTCAATTTCAAATGTTTTAAATATTTTTTTTTTAAAGTGATTAATTTTACATGATGTTTCATTTTAAGAAGTATGTTGTAAAAGACAGAGCAAAATGACATGAATTATGGAACATGTAAGATATTCACTCGCAGTGATCTATCTTAAGACATATTTACATGAAATAGTTTGTTTTTTTTTCATTTTTTTGTCCATGTTCTCATACTGAACCTATCCTCAGGCCTCACTATCTTTTAGTGAGGCATTCCAGAAGATGCACAGACTGATTGATAATGGCCAGTAGAGGGCGCTCATCTACAGTGGGTCACTACCACAACAGCTACCCACAAAGCACCCTAACCCCCCCTCCTTTTTCCCCCAGTAAAATCACAAAGCCTGATTCAACAGATTAACTAAGAAAATGCAAAAGCCCTAACTGGTTGAATCGGGTATGGCAGCACTTCAGAACAAAAATGTACAATTTGATTTAAACCGTGAGTCCCAAAATATATTGGCCACTGAACAAAATCAAAGTCTTCATTTAAGGAGTTTCTCTTTTTGCTTTGTTTTGTTTTGTTTTGTTTTGTTTCGTTTGTTTGTGTGCGTTTTTCCATTATGTAAGATCTGCTTTAACAACGAATGTCTTACAATGCGGTGTCACAGAGACAAAGAGAGTAGTAATGCCCTGCATAGACACACAAAGGACCTACTCTTCTGCACTTTATTTATTTTATGTTTAAAAATGTCTAATGAGAGTGTACAGATATCACATATTACAATTCATTAGCTTTTAAATTCCATGAGTGCTACACCAGAAAAACATTCACCCGGTCAGTGGAGACATCTGCGCATTTAAACCACTAGGGGACAGTCAAACTTTTAAAAACAAACTTGAAGGAACTTTGGGAGTCTTGCCCAACAGTTTGGGGGGGGGGGGGGGGTGTCTTAACCTTTGCCTGTACCTCTGCCTGTGCTTGACCAACAACAACACACTCACAACTGCCACCACCTCTACAGCCACACTCTTCAGTGAGTGTCACATAGAAACATGTCATATAAAAGTCGCGGGGACACCTGCTGTCTGCACCCAGGTTTTTACAATGAGTATATCATCTTTCTTTACTCAGCATTCAGTCGGCTGCCGGGGTGGAGAGCTCAAAGTGTCAAAAGGAAAGGAAGAAAGAAAGAAAGAAAGAAAGAAAGAAAGAAAGAAAGAAAGAAAGAAAGAAACATCCTTTTTTAAAGAAACGGGTAGGCGAAAAAAAGTATGTGTCAATAAATATGTTAAAACATTGCCTGAATGCATTTGGAAGTACAGACAGCATTTTGTCTGTCTTTATTTATATTTGTATCCCTTTACTTTCTGGTATTTTCCACCTTTTTTCATAAGTAAAAAAGTACATGAATAAATAAATACACCCCGCTTCACTTTAACAGATCTCAGTCCCAGCTAAATCTATATTCTTTTTTCATGCATGCTGACGAAAACGATAACCAGAGCTAACTAAATCTATACATAAGTACAAACATGTCCTGGATACTGCTAGAATAAAAGACACATTTGAGTGGAAAACAGACTCAAATAATATTGAAAGCTGGTGTTTCTACACAGGCGTGGTTCTTGAAACATTTAACATCCGAACCGTGTTAAAGGTCATGGAAAAGACTGTCATTCTGGCCTGTTCAGCCAATGCTTGGTTACCATGAAAAAGACATCTCTGTGGCTTTAGAGGAGGGGTCAGGAAAAGACTTTATCAGCTGAGGTTAACTGCGGCTGAAAGCTCTGTGGTGTGTGCGTGCGTGCACGCGTTAGAATAAAAAAAAAACAAAAAAAAACAAGAAACGCTGAATCATTTGACTGCAAATATAAATCAAGCATATGAGCAAGTTTCTTCAACATAAGTGGCCCATTGAACCTTCATAAAAAGACATAAACTGGTCGGGGCTGTGGTACAATGCCCTTCAAATACCCTATTAAACCACATAAAACCACTTTTTTTTCCTCAGAGTGAAGATTTCTGGCCGCTCTGTAATCGTACAATGTGCATATCCTTGGCAGGTTTGTTAAACCCAGTGGAAAAATAGAAAGCAAGAGAAAAATCCATAAACACAAATCCAGGCTGAATGAGTCTCCTCTCTCATTGGTGGAGTGTATTTTTTTTTTTTTTATCAAGATGACACAGTGTCATCCTGTTCTCATCCACAGGGTTAAAAATTGCCTCTAAATGGTTTGATAAGCATGAGAATAGCTTAAACCATATGCCATAGCTGTTTCAATCAACAAGTCTCAGCTCAGTTGAATGCTTCCAGGGAATTCTGAAGCCATGCTCAAAACAATTTTCATCCAAAATGATGGGATATCTTGCAGAGGAATGGCGCCCCACTTACAGCTGTGGACACATGTAGAATCTTTATCAAGGTGTACTTATAAGGTGTTCTTATTCTTTTCTTTTCTTTTTTTATGAACCTTTTTTTTCCTTCTCTTTCCAGTACATTTATTAATCACTACAGTTAAATTAAAACTTTATATTTGAAAATGATTAAAAAGCAAAACTTTCAATGGCATACAATGATAAAAAAAAGACACTTCAGCTGAGCAAGTCCTCCTTTAAGCTTAAGACAACTTTTTTTTTTCACGCATAGCCAGCCGCCCCACCCCCACCCGACACCCCTTGCCAAAATTAGGCTTGATAGCAGGGTCTGTGTGATAACTAAATTTGACATTTTATTTCATTTTTGTATTTGATCGTGTAATATCCTGCTGACACGATCTATTGTAATCATTGAACAGAAAAGACGTCCTCAACCAAAATTGATATTTGCAATGACTGCGGATTTCTCCATTAGTCGTACCATTTGAATACGATATCATATTGTATTAATAACACACCAGTGGGAATATCCATTGATGTCAGAGGCTCATAGATGTGGACTGCAACTTCAAGCGTGTTAAGGCAAAATCAGCACAAGACAATCTGGTATAAATGTTTATGGAAATGGAGCGTTGGTGGGAGAGAATGGGTGCCATCTTATAACTCTTGGTGGTAATAACGCCGTCTTGAAATCAGCCCTTTCACCGTCTGAAGTGGAGAAGCTGATGGACCGGTTTTCCTGAAGGAGAAAATGCATCAGAGAAGAGCCACTGTGTTTGGTGGGAAATGTGTAGTTACTGGCCGCCCATTATCATGGCAAAAACATGTTGTGGTTCAGGTAATCGTTGGTAATTGCTTAGGACTTTGTGACAAGCAGGGGTATGAAGAGATTACACATACTGATTCCCTCATATCTACTTGAAGCTTCTTTTACATGCAGATTTGACTTCTTGTTTGAGGAATTGATTGACTTGTACTTTTTGGTTTTGACTGAGCATCAGTGGATATATGCATGGATTTCGAAAGAAGTTTGTGTGGAGAACGATAATAAGAGATTACTGCATGCGTGCATGCATGTGTGGTGTGTGTGTGTGTGTGTGTGTGTGTGTGTGTGTGAATATATGTGTGCATGCACGTTGGTGTACATGTGCATGCACAAGTGTTTGAGAGAAAGGAAGAGAGAGAGAAAAAGAACAAGACAAAGAATTAGTGAACGAGCCTACGAGCATATGGAACTAAGACTGAGGGTCTGCATATTGCGATGCCATAGTAAAGAGACAAGAAGGAGATGACCTCCTGCATATGCATTAGGCAAGATCAAAGCCTATTCAAACAGATCCATCTCACACTAAGAGCGTCTATACATAATCTTATTTTTCAAACCATAAGGAGAGGAGAGATACAGGGAGTTATCCTGCTAAAATGAATTCAATTACAATGCATTAACCCCTTACTCACATGGTTAACACACACACATATCTATATCACAAGACCAATCAGTATGTCTGTCCACGTCAAACACAGAATAAAGCAAATCTTTTATTGTTGGATTGTATAGAACACCTCATGAAAAGGACTTTATACACTTATTTTTAACTTATGGATTGACCTAAAGATATTTTTCTACAAATAATAATCATCATAAAAAAAAAGAAAAAAAAACAAACAAACAAACAAACAAACAAACAAACAAAAGACATAATGCAGTTGAGACTGCGACTGAAAGATTTTTGTTCTTGATGAGGGTAATTGACAGCGAAGCAGGGATCGGTGCTTGGAGGTGAGGGCAATTTGTTTAAAGAGGTACCACCACCACTCCATAGTGTCCATTTTGTTTATTTAACGTTAACGTTGTTATTGTAGCGACCAGTTGCCCTTCTCTGTTGATTCCGAGGTTTTCACAGTGGTCCCTGAGAGCTCTTCAGTCATCAGGTTTTTCTGATCTGTATTCAACATGAAATATATGTTTACATTTGGAGAGAGAACCTGTTTGATGTCCTGACTAAAAATAAAGAAGGCCACTTTGGTTGTGTCATATCACTACAAACCTCTCAGTACAAGAGGAGAGATGCTTAGAGTGTTTCAAACATGTTGGTTTTAACCCTACTTGAGGCACATAAAAAAGAAAAAATAAAAAAGAAAGAAAAAAAAAAACAGAGGTATAAGAGTCTAATATCCTGCCCAGTTTCTCACAATACAGACTTCATGGCCATTCTCTGTTGTATGTCAGTGGTGTATTCAAGAGACACCCACCGGACCTATGCCAACTGATGTGACCACAAAAGAGCTGAACAGAAATCATAAAGGAAAATGTATATATTCTTCTAAGGCTGCATTGTAAAAAGTCTGTTTTGTGTCTGCTTGCCCTATTCAACCCTAGCCTGCTTTGAAAGGCAAATAAGTTATTTCACACGTAAATCCATGGCTCAGGCAGAGTCTCCCCAGACAGAAAAAATGAAGGCTGTATCACAATATGTGTATTGTCATTCTAAAAGACAATGGTCACAGAAATGAAAATATAAAATACAGGTATTTAATTGTCACAATAAAAATGAAAATTTGTTTAAATTGTTCTTTTACTTTATTCATCGTCATTTAATGCTTATATTCTGATTTTTTTTTTTTTTTTTCAGAAAAAAAGAAAAGAAGCCTAACACAAAATCGATATGATAAATTATCTATAATATCCAGTAGGAACAGTATTATAATATTTTGTGTCACTCCATGTTTATTACATAATACTCAATACCAGTAGCTTAACCTGGGATAATCAATAGCAATAGTTTAACCTGGGATTTTCCTCAGAGCCTATGATGTAGTGATTACACATGATCGCACACTTACCAATTGTGCTCTTCTGACTGTGTGAGGCGCTGTCACGCAGGATCTTGATGCAAATCGATCACTTCCCATTGGCCCCGGAAGTAAACTCTAACATTGTACGTAACAAACTAAGCTAGTTAGCATGAGCTCAGTGCGCGTTGTTATTTCACAAGCAAAAGCTAGCTAACTTGTTAGCTAGTCTTCTTCGTGTTTGTTGTTTTTAAACCAGTTTTAAAGCACCAAAATTCAATATTTTTGTGTCGTCTGCTCTATTTTTGGGAGATGGGAGTCCCCGCATTTTTTCGTTGGTTGAGTCGGAAATATCCGTCAATAATCGTAAACTGTATCGAGGAGAAGGTGAGCGTTTGTACACAATTTTTTTTCTTATCTAGGCCAATACTCAGTGTTTCAACAAAGCTAAGTTATTTACCGTATTCCGTGCAACTTTACATTTATTTCCCATGTGTAATGCGATGTTCATTATGTATTGCTCATTCGACTGTTTCAGGGAGATGTGTTGTGAAATATTTGTACGTACACAAACAATAGAGGGAAAGCCAAGGAGCTAGATAAACTATTATATCGCCTCTAAACTAATTTAGTTAGCTGACCTGGGATAACTTATTTCTTTGGATATCCTAGTAACACTCTGCACCTGGGCAACATTTTTAATTTGGGTATCAAAAGATTATTTGGGTAAAAGATTATTTTACGATGGTTCATCATTGAATGCACCTTATGTAATAGCCAATAAACCTGGTGAAGGGGCTCCTGCCACCTTTACCTGTGGATTAGTGAAGGAACATAAACATTTGAATGGAGCAATGAAAAAAAATCGTTATGGACCAGTGTTTGTCCTAATCTATTACAATGCCTCTGCATAGACACACCATGTAGCAGAGTGCGCACGTACGCAGTCTTTACTAAAAGTTAAATTCTTTGAGGACGCTGTTACCCATTTCTTTCTAGTGTTTTCCATAACTGTTTAAAACATAGTTGGCTTAAACTGGGCAGCTGAATTAAGGTGAACTGTCGTGAAATCGCCGTTCAAGAAACGAAAGTTATCAAACGCTTTTGATCCCACAAACGGAGGCGTGCCTTCCTCAGAATCCACGCGTGGACGTAGTTTTGTCAGTACAGTGTTTCGCACGAAACACGATCAACGCTTGGGAAAGTAACGCGTCAATTTTTTGAAAATACGTTTGGTCTTGACAGGAAAGACTGAGAATGCGGGTGATAACACTGACTAGTTAGAACTGTGTTAAATGGAGTAAAATGACTTCGTAGTGCTTTCTGTGCGCAGGCCAAGGAATGCAATGGAGTTCGAATACCAGTTGATACCAGCAGACCAAACCCTAATGAGGTGGAGTTTGACAACCTGTATTTGGACATGAATGGAATCATTCATCCTTGTACACATCCCGAGGATAAGTAAGTCTTGTTTAAATGAATAAAAATGTGGACCGGTATGATAATGGAGTCAGGCTAACACCATTGTTTACCCAACTTCAGACCTGCGCCCAAAAACGAAGATGAAATGATGGTTGCCATCTTTGAGTACATTGACCGTCTCTTCAATATCGTGAGACCAAGAAGAGTTCTGTACATGGCCATAGATGGTGTGGTGAGTGGTCTTGTTTTTCCTTTTTTTTGTGTCATTATAATCAAAAGGCCTGTATGAAAAATAAAAAAAAAGACATTCATTTCATGTGATGGGTTATTTGATTTTGAGATTTTTTTAGTGCAGTTATATACAGACGGTGATAAAGCGGTTGATCTGCCTCGTCTTTGTAGGCTCCTCGTGCGAAAATGAACCAGCAGCGATCCAGGCGGTTCAGAGCTTCAAAAGAGGGAGTGGAGCTCGCTGAGGAAAAACAGAGAATGAGGGAGGAGGTCTTTCAGAGGGGTAAGTGTGGGCGCAGAGTAACCCCCAAAAAATCTCGCTCACGGCCTTTTAATAATGAATGTACACAGAGCGTCCGCCCCCCCCCCCCCTCTCATTTTTTAAGGTCAGGCCCTGATGGGTTTTATTTCTCTCTAGCTAGAAAGTGTAAAGAAAAAAGAAAAAGTGTGTTTTGAAATAAATATAGAATGTGTTTTGGATTTGCAAATGATGTCTTAGCCAGGACCCCCCCAGTGGCAGCTCATGACATTACATGCTCCTCGTTAAAAAAAAAAAAAAAAGAAAATTATTTAAACGAGGGGGAAAAAAAAAGAACACGCCCAGAGTACCTTATGGAAATTAACTTGAGAGTAAGTCTGTCGGGTTAATTTTCTCGGACAATTTGTTGACTTAAAGTTATGTCTTTGTGCGTTTGCATCTGAAAAGCTTGAGAACTTCATTTGGAAAGTTCTGCATGTTTGTTTCCCATTGTGGAGAATGACACATTTTGCCTCTCTTTCAGTGGATCGTTTTAAAACGATATGTTTTCACTTTGCAATTTCAGGAGGATACCTGCCACCAGAGGAAATTAAAGAGAGATTTGACAGCAACTGCATCACTCCAGTAAGTCTTTAATTGCACACATACCTGACCAGCTCATGTGGTGGAGACAAGGTATTTGAGATACTTTTTTAGGGCTAGATAAGGGTTTGTTTGTGTGTTTTTTCCCTGGAGAAAGACGGAATGATGGAAAGAAATGACACCATAGTAGCATAGCCTGTTCGAAGAGCTGCTAGATTTAATGGCTGTTTAAAAGACGTGGAGTTGGTTCCATAGGAATGCATCTTCATATTTTCCTCCAGTCCAACTGCAGCCATTCAGCTGGGGGAAAAGGGCACTATTCGAAGAAAACCGTTTAGAGCAAACACGTTATTCTGCTGCCTTGAAACAACCTTAAATTGAACTTTTATTTATTTATTTTTTTTGCATTGGTTAACTGTTTGGTGCTCGAGAGAGCTTTTGATAGATTCCTAGTTGAGCGAAAACCCATTTTTATATTTCTTTATCTTTAGGATAATTGTGGCGGCCTATTAGTTCATTCATCCCTAAGCATAATAGGAATGCTGCTTCACTTGAGTCCCACTCAAAATCTAGTATCAGTCTGTTTTGCTTGTTGGGAAGCATTAGATAACGCATGCCTAAATTCTGTGCCACCTCTCACACACTCATTCACTCCGCCACCCACCCACTCTCATCTCCTGCACAGTGTAACAGTGAATTTAAAAAAAAAAAAGGGTATGGCCCACACCTGAGTGTAGAGCAGCCTTTAAGACAATGTGTTTGTCTGCATGAGGCAATCACTCCTTTGTTAATTATCATTTACTCTGTAATGAATTTAAAAGAAGAAGAAAAAAAAAAAGAACAGTAAATGAAGACTTTAAAGGTATTTTGTGTTGCATTTCACGTTCTGTTTCTTAAACGTGCATCGATGCAAATTTGAGACTGATGCAAATACCAGGTGATTAGTTTTGGAGTACTGACAGATGCCGATTACAGATACTAGACGATATTGGGAGTGGGAGGGGCAGACACATTATGGTTACTCATAAAAAAATTGTAATCATGTTGCATTTAAATGGAACGGTATTGTGTTCTGTGCTCTGTTGACTGTTCTGGCAAAACAACAAAGTTGGCAAATACTTACCGTAACCCCGGGTCATAACTCTGTAAGTCATTCTAGAGGAAAGTAGAAATATCTAAGTATCTTCTCTGCGAAGCCAGTAGCCAGCTGAAAACTGTCTGGTTGATTTATAATAATAAGCCCTGGGTGGCTGATCTAGCTGGACTAGGTAAGTGTAAGGAGAAGCGTTTTCCTTTTTAAATAGAAGCATTTCTGCACTCACAGGTAAGTCTGTTTCTTCTCTCCTTAACGACCCCGCGCTAAAGAGCTGTTCGCTGTGGACACTGGTACATGGTGCTGAGACATTTCTGATCTGTGGAAGTCAGAGTGGGCACTGAGATTGCTTTGCACTCTGCTTTTAGTTTCACTGAATATTTACAGTTATGTCATTATACATCAGTGCACCTGTACTTAAATGTAATTATGACGCCGATACCATGTATGAGTGTTTACTGTGCCGAATCAGCCTAATATGAGTACTAAGCAGTACTATTGGTGCATCTCTACTATTTCTGTGTAACCTGGGTAATTAATTATTTGATCCGTTGTGCAATTTATTCATTTTTTTTAGACAGTGAATTCTCAGTGTTTACCTGGAGATGATGTCTCTCAGCTGTTCTGTTGTTTCTGATACTGTGCTGTTGCTTCATGTAAACAAAACTTTCACACGGTTCCTTATTTGTCACCGTTGTGGGGTTTTTTTTTGTTGCTGCATTAATGAAATTTTCTGTGTTGATCTTGTTTTTCTTTCCTCATTTAGGGCACAGAATTTATGGACAATTTGGCGAAATGCTTAAGATTCTACGTAGCTGACAGATTGAGTAATGATCCTGGATGGAGTAACATTACAGTAAGTCATTCACTCCGGTCAGAGTCAGTTGAGTTGATTATGCATCAAGGCTCTTTTGGCAGTCATTTTTATGCATTCTAGGTCTTTCTGTCTGATGCCAGCGTTCCTGGAGAGGGAGAACATAAGATAATGGACTTTATCCGGAGACAGAGAGGTATTGAACAAGTGCTGATTTTCCTCAGTTAAAATGAACAGAGTACCTTATGGAATCACTCTTACTGTAATATCATTTCTATATATTGGTTTATCAGTCGGAAATTTGAATTTTTTTTTCCCCTTGTTTTCAGCTCAGCCAAACCATGATCCCAACACACATCACTGTCTTTGTGGAGCTGACGGTAAATATTCTAATTTCAGTCATACAGTTTTAAATTTTATTTTTGATGTGTTCTATTTTTTTAACTCAAATCCAGGTTTGCGCTTCACCTGATAGCGATTGAGATTATAATGACGATACGTTTTTTGGGTGTTTTTTTTCTCTCTTTTCCAATTGTTTTATCGGGCGTTTAAAAATAGCCATATTGCCTTAATTGAACTCACTGATGCTTGAGAGAAATTTAGCGAAATGAGAGGGAAACAGTCTAGTTAAGCTGTTTTGAATAGGTGCAATTACACCACACATCTGAACTAAAAGCTCTAGCATTCAATAGTGTTTGATGCTCTTAGTGGACAAAGGAAGGCAAATATTGCATCTAATTAGTTCTGAGGAGAACTTGACGCTTCTGTGTCTTTCAACGCATGTAAAGCACGCGTGTTGCTGAAAGCTTTTATTGTATGCGTACAGGAACCACGTTTACCGTGTGGACGACATGAATGCACAAGGCCCCATCACTCTTTGAATTCATTGTCTCCCCATAAACAATGTGTTTAAATATATCCTCCGGCTTATCACATTTTTCATTCATCTGGACTCTGAATAAGTGATGTTAGCGCCTTGAGTTAGCACTAATGCATCCGATTGGTGTTTCTCTCTCTCTCTCTCTCTCTCTCTCCGTCTCTCTCTCTTTCTTTGTCTATCATTTCTGTTCCAGCTGATCTGATTATGCTTGGACTGGCCACACATGAGCCCAACTTCACCATCATCAGGGAGGAGTTCAAACCCAATAAACCCAGACCATGTGCTCTGTGTGGCCAAATGGGCCACGAAATTAAAGACTGTCAGGGATTGGCCAGAGAGAAGCAGGGCGAGGTATTTGTTCCTGTCCTTTCTCTGCCCGGGGCCTCTGATTATTCAGCGGCCTCTCATTTCCACTGTTTGGATGCACACACATACACATATTCATATTATCGCTGGCTCTCTCTGTATCTCTCTTACTCTCAGAAGAAAATGCCATCTAGCCAAAGTGTTTGTAACACTGACTGATCTGTCTTTTGTCTGTTTCTCGTTCCCCTTGCCGTGCCCTTCCAGCACGACGAGTTTGCCGACACCGTCCCCATGTCTGAACAGGAGTTCATTTTTATTCGACTCTGTGTCTTGCGTGAGGTGTGTTCCAGTTTTTCCTCATTTGGTGTACTGACAAAAAAAAAAGGCATCTGTCGAGAACACGTTGTGTTGCCCCCTTAAGTTATATTTTTGATCCTTCACAGTACCTGGAGAGAGAGCTGACGATGGCCAGTCTTCCGTTTCCGTTCGACTTCGAGCGGAGCGTGGACGACTGGGTCTTCATGTGCTTTTTCGTGGGAAACGACTTCTTGCCCCACTTGCCCTCCTTAGAAATCAGGTGCGTGCAGCTCAACCGACCTGAAATCCAGTATGCAGGCAAACTGACTTGAGCGTGCAGCTCAGGGGAAAAAAAGTATTACTTGACGATACCCTTCCGGTACCTCCACGCTCTTGATTTGTCGTATGAAATGCTCTTTTCAGGGAGGGAGCAATTGATCGACTCGTGGGAATCTATAAAGATGTCGTGCATAAGACTGGGGTGAGTAACGCATCGCCGCCTGGTTTTGATGCTTTTTTTTTCTTTTTTTTCTTTATTAACTCCCTCACTCCCTTACTAGAGACAATACATTTTCTCAGAGATCCAAGCCCAAATTGTAGCCGCGCTAGAGCCCCCCCCCCCCCCCCCCCCCGCAGGGGGTTAAGTCATTTCCCCGAAGGACACGTCGCGCGGGTCAAGAACGTCAGTTCATTCTTTCCGAGTTCACGGCCGAGATGACATTCCTACGTAGGAGCCGAACGCGCTTCCTTCTGGTTGCAGGTTCTTTAGGGCTAAGCTGCCGCTGTTTAAGCCGCCTCTTTCAGAGTTTCGGTTTCTCTCCGGCGTTCCGTGGTCATTGACCCGTTTGTTCGTTTCTCTCAGGGTTACCTGACTGAGAGTGGCTTTGTGAATCTGGAGCGCGTGGAGCTCATCATGCAGGCCGTCGGCGTGGCTGAAGACAACATATTTAAGAAGCGCAAGGAGGATGAGGTAAGAAATCAACTTCACTCACCAACTCAGTTCACTTTAGCAAACCTTAGCACGAGTTCAAAATGCCTTGAACAGACAACCTTCAGAAGTTTCTCGGTGGACGCGGCGTTGGAAGCTGTCGAATTTAGGGATTAATTGAGTTGGGGGGGGGGGGAGGGGGAGGGTTTGAGATGTAAGGAGATTGACCATTTTCATTTTTCTATGCCTTTTCATCTGCAAATCCAAATCTTTCAAATCAGTCAAAACAGTTTGAATTTGTTCACGCAGGAGAATTTCAAAAGACGCATGAAGGAGAAGAAGAAGCGATTGAAAGTAAGTTGAACGCGTTTCATTTGATCTCTCTTTAAATGCATCTGTATTGAAGGCTCGCGATGTAGATTTGGGGGGGGGGGGGGGGGGTTCGTCTGATCATGTTTTCTCAAGGTGTCGCAGTGGTGCGCATTGTGTTTAACGTACACAATGAAATTAGATTTGAATGATGACAATGGGGAAAGGTCACTACTTTTCAGTGTACCTTAGCCAAGTTTTCTTTTCTTTTTTTTTTTTTTCTCCGCCGCTTTTTGTTAGAGCCGTTGTGAAGGCTTTGTGTGTTCACGTGTTGCTGTATGGAAAATGCATAAAAGCTGTTCTTACATGTACATGCCCTAATACTGTTTTAACCAAGGCTACTTCAGAGAGGAACGAGGCTCAGGAGGTGCGGCCAAGCTGTCTGGCGCCCATCCAGTTTTCCCAGTTTTCTTTTGGTTTTTTTTGTATTCAAGTTTTATTTTCCCTCGTACAAATCAAGGCCAAAAAAAAAATGATGGTTGTTTCTGATTGATATATATATTTTTTTTTATTATTATTATTATTCATAACGCGCAAGCTGCCAGTTTCTTACAATTTTCCATGAACGTGTTGCCTCTTATCATGTAAATACAGAATGGTTTTTCTAAAGGGAAGACATTTTTGCCTTATCATTTCACGACAGTCCCTTATTTTCCAAAACAAAGAGGAGCTCTCTTCGTGATGGTGCACATTTTAATCGGAGCAGAAAAGTCTTTCTCAGCCTGGGGCGGACGCTATGGTCAGCCCACATCAGATTCCTCTGGTCGTTAGCCAGCGATCTTCACACCCACGCAGAGTATTTACAAACGCTGCCTTCCCAGACGGTCTACAATGTCAGTCTGGTTGGCTGCAGGATGACCTTCTGAAAGTAATCACTGACCTTAAACACCTTGACAGTAGCTTCATCAGAGGTGGTTACATTAAAGAGGTTCAAGGCTTTCAGAAGGACCATAATGGGAAAGGAAATGTCACTGCTGATTTGGAGAATATCTAGAGCAAAGGGTATAGGCAAGTCTTTGCTCAGTTAGATGTGATTCTGTGTATTAGTGGAGGAACATTAGACTCTGCGTCGGTAATACCGTCAGACGCTCGAGTACGCATTGGTTGTTCTGTCATGTGTTGTTGTAACTGTCAAGTCGGTAAAACGTTATGCAGGAAAAGGGGGTATCGTTCGACAAACGGGGTATCATTCGACACTTCTGTGTTATTTAATCGCCAGGTGGTTTGGCAAGTCCATCTGGTTTGAGTTCTGCTCTATATTTCTGAGTTTTGGGTTCTCTTCTCTTTCCCTCCCTCCGCAGGCAGAACAGAGACCAGCATTTCTTCCCACCGGTCAGTTTGCCCCCCAGGCGCTGGGCGGGTACGGCAGACCTCAGTCCATTCAGAACGCACGGCACACGGCCTACGAGATGAGAATGCACGGCCGAGACCAGCAAAACAAGGTACGCCCTCTCCTCCAGGATGTGCATCCTCTGCTTGTTTGGCCCACTCAAAACCCGACTCTGTTCCGTTACTCAGGGCACGACATTTGATTGACATTTGATTTTGTCGTTCAGGGACCGCGTCTTGACCAGCTTTCATCCTCTGACATCATTATTAACTTTGAAACGCGCGTTTGACCTCCTGCTCTCTCTCTCTCTCTCTCTCTCTGTTTTTCAGGATGCTGCTCAGTCTTTGAAAGCCACGCTGAGAAACGGCAGCAAGGCATGTATCCATCCCGCCGTCCCCACTCCCTGTGTTTGTTTCCTTTTTTCAATCCACAACTCAACTAAACAACTACAGCCTACAAGCATCAAAAAAAAAAAAAAAAATATCGCTGTCTCGATAATGAAAAATATTTTTCCCCCCCTTAAAATTACTACCTGACTCGTGTAACGTTTCCAACCCTTTGTTGCGGGTTCCCCGTGCAGAGGACATAAACCTTGATTTACATGCAAAGTTGGACCTGCACTAGGAATTTCTTTCTTTTTTTTTTTTTTTTTCTCTTCTTCTGCTTCTCTTCTCTTCCTTCCATATTTTCTTTTCGATCTATCAATTGCGAGGCGTTATAGCCTCTCCCTATTTGGGTGAGCTCTTCAGCGGCAGATAGGAAAGCACAATGACACGAGCTGTCATTTGCACATGAATAAGGGGAACACAAAAGCGTGGAGGTTAAAGGGAGGGATCCGGGGGGGGTGGGGGGGGGTGATAGATCTTGGTTCTTTGGAACCAGGCTTTTTTTCTTTGCAGCTACATGTCTAAGTAAGATCCTCCCCGTGTAAAGGGCAGTAGTAAATCAGCCAATCAGTTTGGCTTCCCGTTAAAGCCCCCAAAGGCGGAAACAATACGCTGAAGTGTTTGATCAATATGTCCTCAGATTATACCCCCCCCCCAAAAAAGGGGACTTTTTTTTTCCAGGTCCGTATCTGGACGACGTGCATTTCAAAAACGTGCATTTTTAGGCTGTGAAGAACGAAGGCCAGAGTCTCTAAGGAAAATCGTTACTTTTTGCTTTAGACAAGTAAACTTGAAGGCTGATGGGAGACTGATTTTTTTTTTTTTTTTCTCATCTCCGTCTTTCGTTTTCGTCTTTGCTGTTGCGACCAGGCTAACGAAGGAGCGAGCGACAGCCTCGACGGCCGCGGGGTAAAGAGGAAGGCGGAGGACAGCGACAGCGAGCCGGAACCCGAAGACAACGTCAGGTAAACAAAAACAACAACAACGCCGCCGCCGCCGCCACCACCACGACGGGTCACGCACAGACACCGTTCTCCTCTTCTGTCGAAACTCTCGACGCAGCCCCTCCCCGACCGCGTGGTGAAGTGGTACATTCTGCCCGTGTGCTCCACTGATGAATATGGAAAAGAGGAGGGAAATGTTCTTGCAGATTCCTCTGTGATGCGTCTGCCAAAGCTGTTAAGCCCATCAGGCTAAATTGGTATTCATGGAGGCTTTCCGTGCCCCCTGCGGGACAGTGGAGAGGATTGAGCAGACAGATGCAGCTTACGCCTGATTATGTGAGCAGAATGGCGCTGCATTTATGGCGGCAGGGGGAAAAAAAAATATATATATATATATATATATAAAATAAAAAAAATCAACCCCGTCTCTAAGGCGGAAAATAAGTTTCCGTCCGTCCCTCCCCTCGGCGGGAACCGCCGAGGCGATGAAATGTCAGATTGCACCTGCACAAGGTTTGCTGAACAACTCTGCCAATTGAGGAGAGAAGTCTATTTGACAAACTTCTTAATAGTTCAAATGTTCATCTCAGCTTTCCTGCAGTCTGCCCTGAGTCAAAGTTTTTTGTTTTGTTTTGGGGTTTTTTTTTGAGTTGTTTGAAAGCATTTTTATGCAGATCAGTTCTCAAGGCCCAGAGACAGAACCGCGCAGGGCTTAGGGTGACTTTAAAGATTTAGGATGAGAAATACTGTTTTAATGTATCCTCTCGACCACCTCAGGTATCATGGCACGTGGATGTGTTTTTTGTTTTTTTTTTCCCCTCTCAGGTTATGGGAAGAGGGATGGAAACAGCGCTACTACAAAAACAAATTTGATGTGGACCTGACTGATGACTCCTTCCGGAAGAAAGTAGTGAAGTCGTATGTGGAGGGCCTGTGCTGGGTGCTGAGATACTACTATCAGGTAAGGGCAAGTCCACAGGGAAAAACAGGCTACACACACACACAGAGCCACACTGACACACACACACAAAGATTTGTACTCTGTATTACACCAACCACTCTGCTTCTCCTTTCCCTGGGTTCAGTTTTCAACAGTTTCTTGCTCTCCACCACTGATATTCATCATGAAAAATTAAGAGTAGGTGGGTGGATGGTGGAGTGTGTGTGTGTGTGTGTGTGTGTGTGTAAAACAATGACTGATGAAGTGAATGAGGTGCAGTGTTTTTATTTCCTTTTTTCCCTCCAGTGAGCGTTATCAGTTGAGACTTCACTCAGGTGTCATTGGACTCTGCAAGACACCGTTTGTTCAAATCTCCCACTCTCTACCCTCAGGGGTCTGTCAGAACCCTTCCCTGACTTCCTGTTTACTCACCATCAGCGGGATCAAGCTGCCCTGCTTTATTTGGATTGCGGTTTTCGAGCAGTGGCGTATTAGGCCCGGCTCTGTCGAGTCGTTGTAAATGCAGGTCCTGATCTTTAGCTGTAAATTCAATAATTAGGCATCCATTCTCTCCAGCAGATCCCTGTCTGATTAGGGCCGGGCTGGGGGATTTGCTGGGATGTAATTGGAAGCCGTGTGCATGCGCGGCCTTGTGTTGACTCCACATGCTCGGCCATGGAGAGCGCTCCCACGGGATTCGCTCAATTGCTTCATTATGGAGTCTCACTATTGATGGAGACGTGTCATCTCCCCCCTTCCACACATTCGCTGATTTCACACACACACACACACGCGCGCGCGCACGCACACACGCACACGCGCTCTCTCTCCTTTCACCCAAATGGTGCTGTGAGTGAAAGCAGTGCAAGTGTTGGGCAGAATTGACACCTGGCTGTAATTCATCTCCATTACAGGGGTATCAGAAATCATGTACCGCGGGCCCGCAGGTGAATTTGTACCATCGAGCCCCCAAGCATCTTAGAAAAGTCACGCTGTTGCCTGTTTATTTATTCCACACCAACAGTTACGGCGATATTAACCGGAACCCAGTGAAACCTTTTCAGCAGATACAGCGAGACATATTAGAGCTGAATTGGTTAATAACTCAGCCACACAACACGCTCAATTCTCTCCTGCACTTAAGTGAAGGTCACCTCTCAGTGGAATGGCAATTCCCTCGCTGAGGAGCGGCACTCTAGGGATGGATTTGAAGGGTTAATATCATTTGCACCATAACTGCGCAAATGCTGCTTTATTCCGTTTTTAAGACTGATGGAAATGAGACTCTATGTTAATTTTGTGTGTGCTTAAGGAACGGAGAGAGAGATACAAAGAGACAGAGCTCATTCAGAGATGTGCACGTTTGTTGACATGCCCTTGTTCGGTTTTTTTTTTTTTCCTTTCTTTTTTTTTTCTTTTTCTTTTTTTTTTTTCCCTCCTCCTCAGTAAATTGTAGAACTTTAAGCAACCTCAATTCACCTTCCTATCCAATTTCAAAGACTTAATTTAGTAAATCCGAGAAGGTATTTGTCGAGTGCATCAAGGTCTCGTCGAATTCAAACACGTAAAGCAAAGTGCTGATAGAAAAAGAACTAGAGAAAAAAAAAAAAAGCCTCTCTTAAAAAGTTCAGCAGTTGAATATCATATTTTGTATGACAGAGAGAGAGAGAGAGAGACTCTAGGTGTAACAGTAACACATTTTTTTTCCTCTTGCATACACGTCTGTGAATGCTGTGGGACTTGACTGCATCTCTATTCGATTGTATAGAAAGATCTTACAGTTAATGGTCATTGACTCTTTCACAGGGCTGCGCGTCTTGGAAGTGGTACTTCCCGTTCCACTACGCCCCTTTTGCATCTGACTTCAAAGACATCAAGGGGATGTTCACAGATTTTGAGACCGGGACCAAACCGGTGAGACAACAAACCGAGAAAGGAAAAATTGTTGTAAATCCTTTTTAATAACTTAAAACTGAACGCCTCTTTTGCTTGTTTGATTTTGTGCAGTTCAAACCTCTGGAGCAGCTGATGGCTGTATTTCCCGCCGCCAGCGGAAACTTCCTACCCCCGACATGGAGGGCGTTAATGAGCGATCCGGTACATTGAACCGTCTTTACCGTATTTAAACACCGCAATTTCATCTTCAATGGGATCATTAGACCACAGAATATTGTTTTGGGTTTTTTTTTGTTTTTTTCTCCCTTTGATGAGGGGGGTGAGGTTATATTCTTTTATTTGTGTTGAAACATGTAATGTTAGATTTTTGTTAGATTTTAACTATTCACACACCCCCCCCAACAGGACTCCCCCATCATTGACTTTTACCCTGAGGACTTTGCCATCGATCTGAACGGGAAGAAGTACGCTTGGCAGGGTAAGCAGAGCAATCGTTAAAGCAACGCGCTGGTTTTACTACGCGCGGGAAAGTAGAGCGTTTCCGCTGAGGCCTGTTATTGACGCGGTGTGTTTCAGGTGTCGCTCTGTTGCCGTTCGTGGACGAGCGCAGGCTCCGGGCGACTCTAAACGAGGTCTACCCTGACCTTACACCAGAGGAGGGTGGGTAATCCGTTCACGACCCGTCAGCATCCGTAAAACGTCCGCATTTAGGCTAGTCCTTACCCAACAAAAGCTGTCATTTTGAGGCAATATGTGAAATATTTGTTTTTAATATTAACGTGACGGGTACGTTACCTTAGATGTTACTGAAATAATAATATATGAAATATAGTACTACCTTGGTGTTGTTTCCTGTTTGTTACAGTGAGGAGGAACAGCCTGGGCAGTGATGTGGTGTTCGTTGGAAAGGCCCACCCTCTGTGTGACTTCATCCACGAGCTCTACCGTGCAGAATCTCACCAGGTACACGTAGTCATTTACATTCATTCATTTAACGGCCCAGTCGACCGCGTAAAGCAAAATCCCGCAGAGACGGGGCACACAAAGAGCACCACGGCCAAAGGAACAGATCGAAGGATCTCTGATGCACATCCGTCAGAAAACGTGGCTATAGAAATAGCAATCCTAAAAAAAAAAATAATCAATCACTAATGGCAGGCTCATACACCATTTCTAAAGAACTATGTAAGTGAAACCTGCTACCAGAGAACAGATGAACAAATGTGTTCAAGTCCTGCTCATATCAGGGAGTTTGCCCTCATTTTGCCTTGGAAGAGTTCAGCTGCTGACAGATTTGAGGATCCATAAGTTGTCCTCCTTGCTGTAGGGTTAACTAGAATAAAAGTTTTACGTTGCCATATGAACGCCTAACAGACAATGAGGTGGTTCATAAAATTATTAAAGTTGTGAATAGTTAGTCTATGCAATGGTGAAGATCTGTAATGGAACAAGCATTAACGTTTTCTGTAACAGTCTGCACACCTAAGGTATTTTGGTATACTTTTAAAGGACAGCTAAGGTTTTTACTGATGCATACCTCCAAAATTCATCTTTTCTGTCAGGAAAAAAAAAAATATTGATCAGACTGTCTACTCTCTCTGATCTTTTATATTTTTATCCCCTGTAATTTAATGCTAATTTGACTGCCATTGTCAGGTTTACTAAGATCATGTTGGCTGTTTTATGCAGTAGTATCTGAAGACGTCTTCCTGAGTAAAACCAGGTCTATGCGTCGGCAGTTCATTTGTCACAAAGAGAAGACGCAGTCACAGAAAAGATAACGATGATCTCAAAGACAACAAAACGAACTGATTGTTTGACACACTGTCCACAAAAAATAACGTGTTATACATAAAAGTAGACAACAGAGCTAGTGCTGATCTCAACACTGTTTTTCTCTCTCTCTCTCTCTCTCTCTCTCTCACTCACTCACTCACTCACTCACACACTCACTCACACACTCTCTCTCTCTCTCTCTCTCTCTCTCTCTGTCTCTGTCTCTGTCTCTGTCTCTCATCCTGTATGACTGAACAGCCTGTTGAGATACCTGCTGAACTGTGCCATGGAATCCAAGGTACATTAAATCTTGATGAAGAGCCTATTCTACCAGATAAGTAAGGAGCAGCCGTTTTATTCCCGTTTCACCACCGCATTTTTACGCCTCAAGAATTTTGGCATTTCTCGGCCCCCGTCCGATGAGACCGCCGAGCCGGTTCTAACGTGTCGTTTTAAAACGATTTCCCCTTTTCCGCAGGCCCGTGGAGTCTCCCATTCCAACACTGAGAGACATTGCAAACAACTGTGCCGTCGGGTAAGGCTCAGCTCCAACAGTGCCAGTCAGATTCTTCTGACGTTTTCGTCAGAAAAAAAAAAAAAAAAAAAGACTGACGACTTTATTATTTCCAAACGCACTTTGATTATGGTGTTGGGTAACCGTAAATGAGCTGCCTCGTAATCTCAGGTCATTTTTGCGAAGTCTACCTAATTCTTCTTTTCTCTGACACTCACACTACGGAGGACGGCGCGTTATCAAAAGCAGGATGAGCATAGGCTCTGAGAAGAACTGGGGTCAAACGGATGGCCTTTAACATTGTCCTTGTGCTGTAATTACCCGCTGGCTCCTCTGGAGGCCAGTCTGTGAATGGAATCCAGCCATTTGGCAATGCCCCGCACTACCGTTCAGACAAAAAATCCAAACCAGCACCAACGCTGGATGTTTTTTAACTTTAGAACATTTTGAAAGTGAAATGATTTGGAATCAGCTGTTTTGTAGAATTTGTCTGTACCTCTCAGAGAAAGCCCATCATGGGCGGGGGTCAATCATTTCTAAGATAACGTCCAAGGTCATTCAATATGCGCATGGTACAGGGAGTGAAACGGCTCTGTTGTCTCATCGACAGAATCAAATTTAAGGATCCGCAGTACGAAGATGGTCACGTGTTCAAGGCTGTCATCCTTCAAGGAGCAAAGTAGGTTCTCTCACCTGCTTGCCTTTTTTTCTTTTTTTCTTTTTTTTTTCTTTTTTCAGTGATTGAATACTTGAGGTTTTTATGGGGTTTTTTTCTGCATTGCTAAGATTGTTTTTTTTTTTTTTTGTTAAAAACATACATGAGCTCTGTACAATAAGCTTTTTGGACAAAAGACATGATGTCGGAAAAACACAGCGGAGCCCGTGGCTGCTCTCTCGCTGAATGCTTTGCGTGGGATTCAGCATAATGTCTGATTAAGGCTTTATTTATGCCAGTGAGATTATTCACATTTTCAAAGCTTTAACGAATGCCTTGCTATACCTATGTCCCTGAGGCTCCCAGTTTCAAAAGAAGCTAATTTCCCTCTTTTTTTTCCCCTCCCCAAAGGTCAATTTCATTTTATAAAACAGCTTTTTAAGCTTATGAAATAATTTCAATTATGATTTTTTTTTTGTTTTGTTTTCAACTGGCAGTAAATTCATAGGCATTGAAGTAGAAATTACTTGGTAATTAAAAAAAAAAAAAGTCTCTTGTAGTTTTATTTTATTTATTTATTTGTTTTTACTTATTTCTTTCATCGTACCTAAGTTAATAAATTCCATTAAAAAGAAATTAATAAATAAATGTAATTTCAGGATCCCCAACAAAGTACTGAAACCGGGAGACTGGGAGAGGTCAAACAAGCCATGGAGACCACAGCTAGGGTTCAACCCTAACCGACAGCAGGTCCACCTGGATCAGTCTGCCCTCAGAACGCTAGGGTATGTATGCCCGAACCCCGAATCTTTACGGAACCCTTGGTTCTATCTCCACATTCAGTATCTTTATTCATGTTTCATGGTCGATTACTCACTATGCTGTTTCATATCTACAAGGTCTTAGTTCTTTTAGTTTTTTATGTTTTTTTTTATCATGCAGTTGTTACACGGGAATTTTTTTTTTTCTTTGTCTCTTTGTGTAACTGTCAATTAATTTACTTTTTTAAGAAATGTACAGAAAAGGGGGAATGTACAGAAAAGGGGGAATAATTGAACATCTGGCTGAATCGGATGTGACTGTTTGCAGAATAAATTAGATTCAGGGCTGAGGAAGCACAGCATGATGTATGCAGATTTCGGCCCCAAACAAAGCTTTAATTTCTTAATGAATGCCTGTTATTGGGCTTGATTAGAGTGGGCAGACAGGTGTTCACTGCTCTAACAACCAGAACAACACACACACACACACACACACACCAAAAAAAGGAAGCTAGTCTAGGGTTGTCCTTCATCATTACCGTGATTTTGTGAACCGCAGCTTTGATGTTGAATCTCTCAGTCGTATTATTTTCCTTACTCCGGACTCTGTCTTTGCTCAGGAAGACATCATTCATATTGTTTGATTTTTACATTTAGATCATGTTTTGATTTATACACTTTTTTTTTTTTTTAATTCTTGCTCAAATGGCCTGTGGGTAATAATGAATGTGTAACTGGTTGTGAGCTCTGTAGTTTGTGCTGATTTTTGAGTTTCCTCTCATAGCCACCACGTGAAGCCACAGCATGGGGGCGGTCAGTACTCCAATGTCCCGCCTCCCAGGGGCCCACACATGAGTGGTCAATACAGCAATGCTCCGCCCTCCAGTAGCTATCACCAAGGGAACTACCGTCCTCCTCACAGAGATCACCAGCCTCCCTACCACCGTGAGTGCCCTACCATTACTTATGCAGTCTCTCACACACACACACACGCACACACACACACACACACACACACACACGACACTGCCTATGATAGGCTTTACCCCCCCCCCCCCCCCCCCCCCCCCCGTGTCCAAAAACACGTCATGTTTCTCGGCATCTCACGTTAGTCCCCTAGGTGCAGCGTCAAAAAGAATTCATATAAAGCCAGGTTGTTTCAAGTCATGCATAACCACACCTCCGCAGGCAGTTTTTATGGTCCTCCCCGTCCCAAGTCATGTTCATCTCTTAACAAGCTTTCTCTGAGCTTGTCCCAGATGTACCGGAGTTATTACCGCGGCGGCATATTAGACATGCTGTGATACAGTCGGGCTTCAGCACTGCAGTGCCCATCAGGGTGATCTCAGCTCTCTCGCTCTCTCTCTCTGTCTCTCTCTCTCTCTCCCCTCCTCACCACCTCTGCTGCAAGAGATTCCTCTCTGGCCCCCATGCCCAGCCTGGAGCCCCCGTAACTGCACCCCCGACTCCTCCCGACAGCGCTTCAGCCGCCGTGACTTTGATGTGCCAATTTGCAAGTTGATGAATAATTTCATCTAGCCGCTGATAGCTTGTGGGGGTGTTGAGGCCATTCCACTGGCACTTGATGCAAATGGAGGTTTTTTGGGGGTTTTTCTAGCAGATCTCACTCTCACTTTCCCCTTGGCCTCAACTGTTCATTCCTGATGGTAAATTTGCCAATTAAGTACAGGACACACAGCCCCCCTCCCCCCACACCCGCCAACCCTCCATTCTTTTGAGGAAGTGTGTTTTTTGATTAAGGCAATCAAAGTAAATACTCTCAACTCTCTGTGATTGTTCGTGTGTGTGTGTGTGTGTGTGTGTGTCTGTGTGTGCGCATGCTGCCTGCGTCTTTTCTGATGAGTCGTCTCCTGAAGTTGTCGGAAAATTAATTTATTGCCTTTGTAGTCGTCAAAAGTGAGGTAATTACCTTGTTCTACCGTAATATTGAAATTTCCGTCGCCTCGGTGCATACCGCCTGCCGACGCTGTAGTGGGTGAAATTAGACTATGTCCCTCATTCTCTGAGCCAAATGTCACACACCCTATGAAGGCTTTGAGGATGGACAATTAGCATAAATTGCTCATTGTTAAATCTGATATATGGAAAACTGGCTTGATAAGCAAAGTCCACTCCATAGTGGAAGGCTCTGGAGAGCATATTATCCTACTTTTGATGCTATGGGGATTTTATTATCCTTTGTACTGCTATTTTCATTTTAATTAGTGAAGTATAATCATTACCCCACATTTTTTTTGGTTAAAAAAATATAAAATAACAAACATTTAAAACTTGGATTAAATGATTTTAGCAAAAATGTTCCGGCATTGATAAACTTTGGAATTTTTTTTTTTTTTTTCCCCCCCAAGTATGAATTGCAGTCACTCAGTGTCTGGGATTTCATAACAAAATCTGCAGAATTTCTGTAGAATTTGAAACTTTGTCAACAGTTGCTCAGTATCTCCCATCTCTAACTCTCACGGTCTATTATCTCTTGTTTCTCGGTGAATCATGCATTTGAGGTATGCAGTGCTCAGGCCGACAGGCACGCAGAGGGGTGTGGGGGTGTGTGTGTGTGTGTGTGTGTGGAGTCATTACTCCTATCTGATATGGCCTATATGAGACTGTGATTCAAATAACCCATTATATCCCCTAATCAGCCAAGAAACACTGCCCCCCCCCAAAAAAGTCTATTTGTTTAACTCAAAAATAATTTGAAGGTTATTGGACAATAAAAGATCAGCGGTACTCTGCCCACGCAAAAGTATGAGTCTTTTTGTCCCAGTTCTAGCTCACTGCGAATATGGTAAAACCAAGCTCACGGCATAGACTGAAGCATGGGCCTTTTTCCCAAGGCACTTTGGGTAGTGTTGACGTTTGATTGGATTTGCTCAGTGCCTTGGAAGAAAAGGGGTGTGTAACCAAAGTTAACTTCCCTCTTTCTCCCGTGCCTCTACCCCCCACGGAGATGCGTCAACTGCACACATTGTGAACTTTTGTTAGGCCTAATCAACACAGCTGGTGCTTTCCTAGTCAAACTGATCCATATGGTTCCAGTGATAGCAGTTTTTGAAATATAGTTACTGGAATGTAATGACCGAAGAATCAGTCTTCTGTGTATCATCCGTTTGACCACCATTTGTTACGTTAGTGTCTAGCCATGTGGGCCACTATATCAAACTCACCTTCCTAAGGAAAGAGGCCTTAGATTCTTTGTCTGATCCATCTTTGAATGTTGAAAGAATGCAGGGGGGTGGGGGGTGGGGGGGGGGGGGTCGTATCTGTGTTTACTGTATGTGATTTGGGGTGAGACGTAATCCCTGTGTTAAGTTAATGAGTGAGCAGTTTACGGGGGGATTTTTCAGTGTAATCTTGTTTGTCCTGTGCATCAGCAGTTCCCTGAGCTCTATAGAGTCAGTTGTGTGTTCATTACTGTCTAGGGAGTGTATTAGCATTGAGAAGAGAGAGACCATTCGAATGAAATGCCTCCATACGCTCATCTTGTCCGCTGTTAGAGTGACCCGGCACAGAGAACTTTAGTCTTAAGGGGAAGATAATTGGGGTGAAAGTGGGTGGTCCCCCCCCCCCCCCCCCCCCTTGTGTTTTGGACCAGTGGTCATTACATGTGGAATTGAGGGTTGTTAGATTAGGAAATGGGTGAATAGCAGCTTTGGAGGTCTTTAGGTAGGACAAATGAGTTTAATATCAAGGCACTGCAGGTTGTCTCCAGAGCTTCTGGATTGTGTATTCCCTCATGGATAGTTCCAATTCAGTCCAGGTTTAGAGTCAGATGTGGATTTTTTTTTTTTTTCTACCGTTTTCAACTTATTTTTAAATAATTGTTAATAGCTGTAATTGTCCAGAGTTATATTAGCTACCACTCATACATTTTGAGAATAACAATAACAAATACTGCATAACCCAGACAGTGAGATGGTCAAAATGTCAGCAGTGTGTACCATTTAGCCTTTGGGTTATCAGGTGTTCAACTGTACACTACTGGGCCAAATGTGCAATTTTCTGTAATGCAGAGGCATCAAACCTGTGTTGCACTAGCTTCAAACCCAGGTTTGTAATTGTCAGGCTTTTCTTCGACTGAAGTTCTTTTCTTCATTTGGTCTCCCCTTCAGCTCTGCTACACACACACACACACACTCTCTCTCTCTCTCTTTCCCTCTCTCTTTCCCTCTCTCTTTCCCTCTCTCTTTCCCTCTCTCTCTCTCTCTCTCTCTCTCTCTCTCACTCCTCTCCCCATCCAAACCACTCACCGGGCCTGCCCCTATAAACAAACAAGTCTGAGGCTTGCAGCTGGTCATTGCCTTGGCAACAGCAGATTGGGAAGAAGCTGCTTCGCTACTTTGAAAAAGTGTGGCTTTGTGAAGGGCTTGCAGCACTGGACCTAGAGCACTTGAGCCTGCCACAATGCCGCCAGATGAATGCTTATTTCATTTTCGGGGGAAGAAATGCAAATGCAGCAGTTTTTTTTTTCTCCTTTCTTTTCTTTCTTTCTTCCTTTCTTTCTCTACCTTTTTTTTTTTTTTTTTTTATCCATCCCTGTCCGAGCCTGCCCAAATCCTATTGTTATCTGAAGCGGTCATATAACAAAATGGACTTAATTGTATCACTGCAACTGTTTTCCCTCGATTCATTTTCAAATTGCAGGCAGTTGTGATACCGGGGTTGAAGCTGAAATGAATTGGGTTAATTAACTTTGCTTTCAGGTTGCCTGCTATTCTCTGGCTTGGATATTTTCCTGTTGTCAAGCAAACATTTCCACAAAGTGAAGCTGTTCAAAGAACAGGGTCAGCATAGCGTGTTACAGACCTTTACAATGAGCAACTTTTTTTTTTTTTTTTTTTAAATGTTCACATCTTCACACAGCTTTTTCTAGAAATGATTACCCTTTCTGAATATTGCAAGATGGTTTTTTTGGGGGTTTTTTTGGTTTTTCTGGACATGATGATGGCTAAATACACCCAGGTGGATTTTCCTAGAAATTGAACACACAGTCTGTGCTCCTCCTATATAGTAAGTAGGTGGATAAGTTATACCAGCCAAGTCAGCATACAACTTTCTCTCTCCCCAGTCTTCAGTCTGCACCACTGACTCAGTTAATGTGATCCAAATACTGCTGTCCTTGATATGGAGTGAGTGTGTGTGTGTGCATGTGCTTATATGAACACCTACACACACACACACACACACACAGAGCTAAATGACACACTTGTTACTGAAATAAATAATTGCAAAACAATACTAGTAACACATTACCCCCCCCCCCCCTAGCTGAGATGTCAGTTTTTGTAACTGAATAAATTTTCTGTTTTCTGTTTTTTCTTACACTCTCTCTCCTAACAGATTCCTGGCAGCAGGGCTTTCCGCGAGGTCCCCGTCCGTCTGTTCCACAGCAGTACCCAAGGTGAGCAGATTAGCCTCTGTTTGATGTTTACACACGGCCCAGGTATGTTCAGGATACGTGTCTTGTTGAATTACGGAGGTCATTGAAAGGCACCAGACATTTGTAATAGTATAGGTTTTTCACACACATGTGCTATAGACTTACTTGCTATTTAGTTGATATCTGCAGAGGGCATGTGTGTGCTCTGTGTATACTACAGATTGAAGGATGAATTAATGTTGTAAGATACATGAAGTTAATGCTATAATACTGGACTCTATTTTTTTCTTTCTTTCGTTCTTTTTTTGGTGTGTTTTTTTTTCTTTCTTTCCTCTTTGTGGTAGGTGCTGATGGGCAGATTTGGGTTTTTTTGTTGTTTTTTTTTGGGTGGTGTATGGGGGGGGGGGGAGTGGAAGGGTGTCTTTGGACTGGAATTAGTTTCTGGGCAGGCTAAACAAATTTCTCTTGAGAAGGTTCGCGAGACTTAATGAGGCAGCACTAATGCTGTCCTGGCAATATCGTTTCTATACCCAGACTCGCTTGTGTTCGCAACAGACCAGCTATTGATTCTGGCTCCAGACCTCTTCAGGTCCCCTAATCAGCTTCTTTTTGGGGCCAACTTTTCTGAGTCCTGCCCCTTCCCATTGTGGGCCTGCCTCACCTCGGGTCAGTAGTTATTAGCAGTGACTGAGCACAGTTTCTTTAACTACTTAAGACGGAAACCGAGTGAGACGTAGAAGGAACCTGGAGGAGCGGATTATGGGTTCTGCTGTCCCTTCTAAGACAGGCATTGGAAGAGAATGTGACATGGTTTAGTAATGAGGGATGGCTCACATTCCTCTCTCTTCTTCTTCTTTTTTTATGTCCCCCTTTTTCTCTCTCTCTGTTGAGGAGGAGTAGGTTTAGAAAGAATAGAGCTGCGTGGATTTATGGATTGCCACATGTTGCTTTCTGGTTATTCATAGCAGGCCGTTAGGTTGGACAGGTCTAAGGGGTGTGTGTGTGTGTGTGCGTGCGTGCGTATCGAAGGCTCAACAGGGAAGGCTTAGCTCACCTGATTTGAAATATTTGTTCTGCAACGCTGTCGTGTCTTTTGATAATCACTTGTAATATGCTTTTTGGGATACCATGATTTTTATAGCATTTGCATTTGGAACATAGAGATATTTGATTTTAAAATCATTTTTAAAAATCGTCCGGTTTTAACGACAGCGTTAACTGTCACACTAAGGCTTAATTTTCAAACTGAAGCGTGTTTCATTTCCATTTGCGTGCTGTCCCCATGTGCTTTTCAGCATATTACAACTGGGGCATTGTACTATAACAAAAACTGCATCAGTCGGTCTTTTGTCATCTGATTGTACCATCATACGTGTTAACTCGCAGAGTGGAATGGAAAGAGAAATCAGAGAAGTTAACTCCCTGTGAAAGGGCTCAAAAAGTCTAAATCTCATAGCTCCAACTTTCTCCCATAGAGCCTGAGTGCGTGACAGAGGGCGTGTGTTTCAGTTCAGAACATCACTCATTTTTACATGTGGTTTCCCATGTGTGTGAGTTAAGTGTTCCATTGCTACCTGTATTTCTGTGTGTGTGTGGGTGTACGCCGCGTAGCCCTTTGCTCACACTGGTTTTTTTGGTTTGCTGTGTGCGACCCATACAGGCAGCAGTATGGAGCCCATGGTTGGGAGAGGTCCATGCAGTCCCAAGGCGCTGCCTACCAGCAGAACATGCAGAGGGCCCCGGGGGGCCCGAGGGGCTACCACCAGCAACAGGACAACCGCAGACAGCCACAGGTACGGCCTAACAATGTCCAGCCCCACACGGCTATGGGGGAGAAAAAAAAAAACCCCACCAGTCAAATTATAGTTACATGGTTCCTTGTTGCACATCTCACTGTTCAACAGTTTTGATTGGTTTGAGTGTATGTATGTTAGTGTGATTACGCTTCCTAAATTTCATTAGATTGAAATGCACGGTTTTACACAGAGGTCTTTGATAAATGAGTAGGGGGGAGAAAATGGCAATTTGTTTCTGAGTGCAGAATATTTGCGGAAAGGGAAGAGGAACTGATTACCACAAATTGCTGATTTGTTGTAATTTAGCATTAGGGTTTGTGTATCAGAAACGCACCAGCGTGTCTTTGTGTGTGTGTGTGTAATGGTTGCTTCTTTTTTTTTTTTTTTTTTCTTTTCCAGGGGTATAACGCAGGGAGGAATTTTCCTATGCCTCCCCCAATGAAACGTTACAACTGGAGCTGAATTTTCAGTACCGTTTTCAGAAGGCTGGAGGACCTTCCTTTTTTTTTCCCTTTTTTTTTTTTTTTTTTTTTTTTGACTTCGATTTATTTTTTCTGTGATTTTTGTCTTTAGAGGGGAACTGTTTATTTGTAAATTTACTTTCTCCTTTGTCTTACGGGGAAAAAAAATGTTCTTATGTACTGATTTTTAAGAATACTGCCTGTAAAATATACAAGTATGTTAACAAAAAATGTGTTTGAATTTGTCTCATTTTTGGAAGAGTGAAAGTGAGAGTACTGTCAGTATCAACTAAGAACAGAACATTATTTAACATCCCACCTCTGAATGCGTCTTTTCCATTTGGGGTACTGATCAGTATCGGTTTTTTTTTCAACTGACCCCCGCCAAAAAAAAAAAGGTTTACACTTTTTTCTTTTTTTTTTTTTTTTTTTAAATCTGCCATATATGGATTGTGGTCTCCAGATTCTTCTTTTTTTGTGAAATCATGCTCCCTGGTAGAACTGAAGATGGATCTTGCAACGTTTTAATTGCAGGTTGAATATTCATGTCATTTTCATAATCACCAATTATGAATGTAGATGGACAATTGAAAAATTGCCTTGAAATGAGTCCGGACCTAATTGGCAGCGATAAACTGGCTGAGATTTGAATTTAAAAAAAAAAAATCCCTTCCTGTCAAATTTCTGGCCATTTTGACTGACTGCCCAGTTTTATGCAGACTTACAAAAATCATTTAAGAAGCGTTTAAGATTGTGTAGCTTTTTTCTTTTTTTGGTCTGAGCAATTTCGTCTAACCACATTTAGATTTCGAGGATTACGCGGCCAAAATTATTTACAGTTTTAACATGTTTAAACACTCGGGTACAAAGAGGGATTTGCGGAATTAGTTTTCATTCTTCCTTCCTTTCATCAGTTTTCCCCAACTTATGGACTGCTTTTTACAATGCACATTCCTTTTATCTCAGTGGCCGTTACTGCCTTTGGTGGTACAGGTTTCCCGCCAAATACCGTTTTGTCTCGCAGAATTTGAATAATCATTTAACATATTTAACCGGACAACTCCTCAAATAATTGATGTTCATATTTACAAATATAAGCATACCGTCGAAAAAAAACACGTTAAAGCGTACACTGCTCTTTTCAGAAAAACAGGGCCTTAAACGGATTTAAAATCTGTTTAATTTAAAGGTTTAACCACGGTCTAACGTGGCATGCCTCGGCCAGGACATTTCATATTTATGTCGAACCAAATTAGCCTAAGCAATGAAGCGCAATTAAAATAGAACCACAGAGCACTAGCCTTATAAATTGTTGAACTGATTCGCAATTTTCTGAAGTTGTCTGAGAAACATCATAATTTTAAAACGTATAGGCCTAAGAAAATAATACAGTCAACTGAAGAGACGTACAAAAGAATTCTCAAGTTCTGCCGGTGTATTTCTATAGGCCTTTTTGAGATCCACGTAAATGGCGAAATTTGGTATTTGATTACTTCCTCCCATAGATGAGATGATTTTCAGTTTACGCCCCTCCTGCTACACCTTTACGTATCGGTATAAGCCAAACCAAACAATGATCGCCAAAACAGTAGGTATATCATGTGGATACTTTCGTGTGTGTTTCTGTCCATCGTTTATTAGTCATTTTTGATATTAGTTAATAGATTCGGGGTGGATACAAAGGGTTTTTTTTAATAATTCTTGTCGTTCGTAATAGGTCCGAATCCATTCCTTTCGCTTGCCTCTCAGCTGGGCTGTAGAAATCAATTTTCAGAAATGCTTCCACGTCAAGTGATTTATTGTTAAAATTCAACTGAACTGTATTTCATAGAATTATATATGCAGCAGTTTTTGTTCGTTTGTTTTTTAACTTACAAAAAACACATTGCCTTTTTGCCAGAATAATCCGTAAATTCTGCATTCCGTGTTAGATATATACAAGTTCAATCATTCGTTAAACTAAAAGTCTAACGTGTTTAACAATACTTGAGAACGAATTATATTTAAGTAAAATGACCTTTTAAATGGTGCCCATATATTGACAACACCGTATTCCCCCCGCCCGATTTAATCCCATCCCATTCAGCAGCGCGTACAATCCTTTTTCAAGCCAAAATTGTCCCATAGTAAAATTGTTCAGATATACACGAATGAGCGACCATATCTAGGCACGGAAAAGGGTTGCCTCTTTTAACAGGGTTAGAAAAAAAAAAACAGTTGCCCGTCAACCTAAATTCTCCATGGACATTACACACAGCGTTCTCGTGGGTGTTCATCCACGTTGCCCCATCATCCTCTTGATTTGTCCCCCCAAAATGAAAACTGATAAACAGCAGATAATCGCCGGCTCTACCAAGTTCTTCCATATAGCAGGTTAGAGCTGACCATATTATTGGTGTACTCAATTAGCGCTGCGTCCGTCTGAGCCAGGCTGTTCATCTGGCTGTGGAGGATAGGTGGGCTCGGTGACATCTCCTCCAGGTCTTGAGCTGAAGCTAACGCGCTCACCGTCTGGTTCTGGTGTTGGTTGATCGTGCCTCCAGCTGCTGTCATGACTGCTCCTGAGACGTTTTGCTGCTGAGCCTGTTGATGTCCAGACGTTGGCGTGCTGGAGCCGTTCTGACACGGCTTACCGTCCTTCACTAGTACGGGGACAGCCACTCGCCTTGGCGACTGTTGTTGCTGCTGCTGACATAAGTTGCCGTTGTCCTGTTGCAGCTGTTGTGTAGCTTTGTCCTTCGCTTGCCGTTTCATTTTGTACCTGTGATTCTGGAACCAGATCTTGACCTGCGTCGGAGTAAGATGGATCATGCTGGCCAAGTGCTCCCTCTCGGGTGCGGAGAGATATTTCTGTTGCTTAAACCTCCGCTCTAGCTCGTACACCTGAGCCTGTGAGAAGAGGACACGACGCTTTCTTCGAGGCGCAGCGTGTAAAGTTACCATGGACTTAGTGGCATCCATCCCTGTTAACGTCCCCATGTTCATTCCAGTGGAGGTTCCCATAAATCTAGAAACTTGCAGAAGTTGGAAACATATCATTAACATTAATTTGTTGTGTTTATGTGTTCAATAAACAAGACATTATTTATGATCATCTCTAAGACTGTGCCACTGAATAAAAAAAAATGAAAATATGCTCTTTGGTAAAACAGAGAATATTTTGACGGCTCTATGGCCTATGAACCTTAATTTCAATATATTAGAAATATATTTTGAATATTATAATGTTATAATTGTCCAACACCCTTCTGCATGAACGCCAGGACAATAGTCTTGAGAGCACTACTTACTTGTTGGATAGCGGGGTTCTGGGTTTGCGCCGTACCAAGCTGTTGCGGTTGCGCCATTTCTCATGGTTTCTTGGTACGATGGAAGGTCTCCCATGTTGCCAATGCTCCCGTTGCAATATCCTCCCATGGCAGTGTGTGAGAACTGAGACACGCCGTGTGGCATATGATAGGTAGTGGCCACCGCGGCATTGTGACCCATGCTATGTTGCTGCATGCTCGGCTGAGATACCTGAGTTTGCCGGTATGCGCCAAGAGGAGAAGCGAGGTTCGCGGAACTGTCCATGCCTGCAAACTTTTTGTAGGTCTCCTCTATCGGGCTTAAAATATCTGTCACTGAGAAAGGTGTTGAGTGCTTTGGGCTCAAGGACATGGTTCAGCCCGCAGGTAAATTTGCTGAAGCCGCCACAAGCCCCTGGTTCTCTTTGCTTGCCTCTTTACCGCTGGATGCTTACTGTACGTCAGAGAGCGGTCGTTGCTCGCTGGAGATCCAATTGATCGCCTTGGAAGGAGGAGAGTCGTGGACGCTCTTATCTTGGGTTTATTCTAGCCAGGCGCCAGGTTTACGACAAACATGGGGGGCGGAGCAACGGCCCCAACGAGCCAACAATAGTCATTGACATTTTACCAGGGTAATTGAAGAAAATGTTACATGCGAGTGAAAGATAAGCAAAGATTCCATGAGAACAGTTTGATTTCGAGTGATTTACTTTATAAGCTCCATTACGATGGTGCCAGTTTCTATGCAAGCTTGAGTCCGATTACTACAACAGTTTTTGCAATGAATCGGGTCATCGGATGTTGCCATAACAAGAACCACGTCATGTAGACCACTTTTATTATCTCGAAGCCAGTTTGGACACGCAAAAAATTTAATACGATGTGCGGAAGGAATATAGCTTACATGCGTTGATGGAGAATAATAGTTGGAATATCGATTTGAAGGTCACGAATCGATCATTTTCACACTGTGTATTATTAATGTGACCAGTTACTGACACATTCGATATATCTCCTGAAAACAATGTCTTTTCACAAGCAAACTGAAAGGATTACGTTCATTTGGTCGGGCAAACAATTAGTGCTACACACAATGCGATAGATAGATAGATAGATAGATAGATAGATAGATAGATAGATAGATAGATAGATAGATAGATAGATAGATAGATAGATGCCCGAAACATACATATACCTTCGCTTCAAAAAGCTTTTAGACGTTAATATCGCTTAAATTAGGCTTTAGTTTGTGTGTAAAATCAATTAAACAGTTTTCATTGAGTGTGATTCAGTAACAATGCTTTCTCTTGGCGTTCTTCTCCTAAAGAATTAAAATGTGAACATGCAAAATATTAGACAACAAAGCCAATGTTTAACATCATGAATTGAAGCATGGAGAGTTTCTGACACTCAGATGAGGACAGTCACACACACTCACTGATAAATGCTGATTTTCCATACCAGTCTCACATTTTAGAAAAGTCATAAATGTCCCGAATTTGTGGCGGCATTAAATCTTACGTTGACAAATATCTATTAGGAATATCTATACGTTATTAAATATCCAATATAAAGCGTCTCTCTCCAATTAGAAATGTGTCTCATAATCTTATTAATTATGATTATTGATGAGCTTGTTATTCATTCGTCTACTTGTTTCAGTAAGTCATTCTTCATTTTTTACATATCAGGTAAGGCAATATACGGCTGCTCTCAGTGATCCCAATACTATGCTCAAAAATCGCATACAAGATCCAACATTGCCACAAAATCTTCACGTCTTCAATTTCTTCCATTTCTTCAAAACAACAGGCCTATGACGATTCTGCTTTGATACTACAATTTTCCTCTCTTTTTCAGAAACAGGGGGCCAATATGACAGACTGCGAAGTGCAATTTATTTTATATGCAAATAGAAGAACCTCTCAACCTTGTGAACCATTAAGTCAGAGGGCATGGCTAAGGGCCTCAAAAACGCACCGGTATCTCGCCCGGCTCCGCAGTCCGTTTCGAGGTGAATGTAGGAAGACTGGAGAAATAATAAAATTTTAATTCGTGCAGTTAAAATTCGTTTATATAATGTTAGACAGACTCGTGTGACGCTGTTATATCCTGTTTGACTAAAGGCTTCCTCTGCGTCTTTGTTCTTCTTCCTTCTTCTCCTTCTTCTTCTTCCTCTTCTTCTTCCTCTTTCGAGGAAGGGGACAATGACAGCGTACAAAGGTTAAAATGAAAACTCGTCGAAGCAAGAAGAAATGCATCAGGTATCCGACTTTTATTAACTAATTCACAGTTGTCTCTCTATGCTCCTTCGAAACAGTTTCATTATTTGCTGCAATATCCGCTTTATCGATCCAATATTGGCTACATTACACATTCGCTGTACAATACGAAATACAGTGCCATCTGCAACTTTAAGAGGTTTAAAAATAGCTATACTATTTTGATCATGCAATCCATATTGCTGAATTATGTCCAGTTATAATATGCCTTCAGTGGTTGCTGGTCGCCAACTATGGGTAAGTTTTAGTTTGAGCAGGGTAAGGCCTTAGCCCATGATCAAATTTCGGAGAAATATAATTTCTACTATTTTGATTTGGCGAATAAGGTTTAGTTGGTTGACATATTCAATACTGGTATACTGATGCCCTTAACAGCGGATAATAGGCTAAATCAACATTTGTCACTGCTCTAAATGATCAGCTTAAATTAGTTCCACTACATGGTCCTACAATTAAAGTTTTTTTGCTGTAAAGACAGAAAAATCGCTCAAAAATGTATTTTTTTTCTTGTTCAAAGATTAGTGCGAATGGCAGACCTTGATAACCTACTCATACATCAGCAATTAAAATGTATTGACATGAATTAAACCTGAAATCGGTCTCTTGTAACAACACATTTCCCTTCTGAGCACACGAACCTTTATGAAGATATTATCCTAGTTAATTTGCAATTTGTATTTATTTCGCTTGATTTGTATTTTTATTTGTAATGTGGGAATACAACCAGGGAACCAAAAGGTAAAAAATAAACTGCTCGAACTAGCGTCATGTACGACATAGCTAAGGTTAATTTAAAAAGTCTTGAAGCAGGTGGTTGATGTGCGGGCAACGGGACTATTGATGTGTCCTCTTCCTGCGATGCTTAGAGATGAGAGTTGTGGAGAGGTCAGGAACGGGGTTTACGCGCTGTGAGAGAGCGAAAAACGGGGCCAAGTCTCGACCGTAGACCTCTCGAACATCTCATAGATGTAACTGAGGCAAATAAGTCTGACAGGCGTTGTTGCGGATGTTGTCGTCGTTGTTGTTGTTAGTGGTGGTGGTGGTGATGGGGGTGGGGATGGGGGTCGTTGACGACAAAATCTCGCAGTAGAGAAAATCTTTCATTTTTCCCTTAAAACGAAAAACGATCAAACTGGTGACTGGAAATCCTCGTGCATTCGTGTATGCGACAGGGATGTCTTTGAAAAACCGTTGGCGCGTCCACCTCTACGTTTTTTTTTTACTTTAATATGTCTTCCCACAAATCTAAACCGGAATACATCCTAACCGAGGACAAAAGAAAGTGTCAAACGAGTCCAGCCAGATGTGTGCAAAAGCTTTCTAAATTCAGTCTGGACTTAATATTGTAAATGCATCATTTGTACTGAAGTAGGATATATTTTCTGGCAAATTGATGGACTGGTCGGATCAACAAGATGCGACATCTACTTTGTTTGCCCTATATATTAAATCAGTGTAAACGGAGACAGGTCATAGGCCTAATAGCAAGGCTGCAATTACACGTGAACGTCAAGAAGCTCCATGTCCTATGGGGAAAAGGCGATTTGCTCAACACATTTTAATTTAACTTGAGCACATTGCACGCAAAATATAGATTAGTGTTATTGCAGTCTTATTGATCAGAGACAGGCCAAGGCCAGGGGCCAGCGTCTCAATGAGAGATACAGATAGATGGTAGTAATTTTATATCACATCACTGATGGGTTGAGAAGGAGAATGAGTCAAACTATGAAGAGATACATATTAGAAAATGGGTTCAACACTACCGAACGTTATGAGTCACTAGTAATAATAATAATAATAATAATAATAATAATAATAATAATAATAATTGTTATTCATTTTATTGTTGTTAGTACACGTATTATTTATATCATTAGCATAACCGTGCATTGGGTCTATATTATTTACATCATGCAATTCGTCGAAATGTTGCCAGTTATAGAGAGAGCTGTTGTCATTTTGAACCTCATTAGCTCGTTTAATTGCTCCTAAATATGAATTGTTCGTTCTCTCTCCCATGTTTCAGCTTTTCTCTAGGATTTCTTGCCAACTGCTCTTGAGATGAAACCATCCAGGTGTACAACAGTACAGTTGCGCTACTTGAGGATGCATACCTTCCCCCCGAGGAGGTGAAAGGTCCCTCCCAGCGCAGCACGCAAGTGACAGCCCACTTGAACGCTCTTTCTTCCACACCCGGCTTCTTTCTCCCGCAATTAATGTTACTCAGGGACTGAAATGATGCTAATAGATTGTAAAAAACATCAGGGGCTGCATTGTGGAGAACGAAAAAACTGCCATATATTGGATTCGGTGGTGCTATGCTGAACAGTGGAGCCCTTGTCAAATGACCAGTTTTTTTACCAACTTTATTTTAAGGTAGCATATAGTAAACAATATGCGACTGGAGATCTCTCTGTTCGGATTAAATAAAAGGTAAGCGCGAGATCTATAGGCTGTTGTGGAACTTCGTATAGCTACAGCAAATTTCAAATCTAAAAAAAACCAAAAAAAGTTTTCATTAAAATGTCGGCCCATCACAGTTCCATCTGTGACCATAAAAGGAAAGGCATTTGAGAGTGCTCTCAGTTGAAACAAAAGAGCTACAATAAGAGCGCGAAAAAAATGAAGTGTGAGCACATTAACTTTTCCAAGAATAATTTTTCTAGCTCACTGTTTTGGTGTAGAAAGACTGCATCATGTATTGTGCTTATATGGAATAGACATGGAGAGATTTATCAGTTTCTTTTTAAATCTAATCCCAAACGGAGATGATCCTAAAGTAAAATATACGTTGTAAAAGACTCGACAACGTTTTAATGCAGATCGTGTAATTTTCCGCGAGCGTCAAAACTACTTGGCACGTAATCTGACTTTTCAGATTGTCTTGCCATGGTAGTACAAATCTTAATTCATTCTTTGGATTCGTTTCGAAAAAATGTATTTTTCCTGAGATGAGAATTCAAAGAGAGATCCTGGCTTGTTTTACAGCCGATATAACGTAGTGTTGAGTTTAATATTGGATCTCCTATAATTGTCCGGTTATATGCGATTACATTTAACATATCCCATGAAATATTTTCAGCGTTGACTAAATATTTGATGAATTTGAATACCAGTTTATCTAAAATGTTTTATTTGTTAATTAGAAATATTCGTCCTGCAAAAGTTGTAACTCCTAACAGCTGTTTACCAAGATAGTACCTCTAATAATAACAATAACAATAACAGCAACAACACCATCAACAACAACAATAATAATAGTAATAGTAATAGTAGTAGTAGTAGTAGTAATAATAATAATAATAATAATAATAATGACGACGACGACGACAACAACAACAACAACAGTAATAACATTAACAACAACAGCAATAATAATAATAATAATAATAATAACAATAATAATAACAGTAAAAAAAAAATAAAATAAAAAATAATAATAATAATAATGCCGCCAGCTCTAGTCTGATATTAAATAATTATCACAGTTAATCTGGTTTCGCGTTTAACTTTCTTTTTTGTCTCGCGTTCTGTGCGTCAAGATATGAAGGTTTTCTGATGTAGGCCTCTTCAACCCCAATAACACCAAAACCAGTGTAACTTCAGCGCAGACACCATCTATCTATCTATCCGGAATGTATTTTTCTTTGTATTTACGCAGTTTGTTTTCAAATTTTTGCTGCTGCTCCCAGTTGCGTTATTACTGTGCGATCAAAATTGTGCTATTTCTTGCTTCAAAAATGACAGGTCAGTCAAAGGCCGTATGCGACATTTAACTACATCGTAACTTTGATTAAATGATTTAAACCCTATGTCCTTCCCTTAGATAGTCCAGATTAGTAATTCGTAGTTTGGCTTCAATGCTTTCTCAATATTTATCTCTACCGTCAGACCCGTAGGGAGCGTGCTGTATTTCTAAGACAAAAACGTGATTAAAATTTCTGGCAAGGAGCTGAGGGATTTGTGCGAACCGCTGGAACGTGCTAGAACGTGCTTGTAAAACTTGTTGTACGTTTTCAAAATATGCACGCCCATGTTCGATTGTATTACAAAAAACAAAACAAAAAAAAAAACCCTTCGGTGACCGACTTTTCCATACTGTGATGTAGTCTATTACGATTCATATTGAACATGAAACTGAAACATCATCAAGCAACCAGAGACTGTGTCACACACCACGTTGTGTAAGCCTACAGTAATAAGCTTGGACCAAAGCTCGTATCTCACCACTTGCGTTGCAAAGATGAAAGACATGCCCTAAACACCCTGATGCTAAAATGAGAATGACCAATAGGGCACTGGCCCACTCTAAAATCTGCTTGGGACGCACTTCAGCTGAATCTCTCAGCTCTTCATCGCCATCAACATATCCAAAGTAAAACTGCTGAAGAACTTCGTTGGTCCATTGCCTCGCACTTTGTGTATCTTAAGGGAAATAATATGTAACTGACATGTTAAATGGCAACCGTCCTGTTTCAACCATTCACTAGCTGGCCGGGATTCCTGCCATTTTGTGCATCAGTACAAAATTCCTCCTCTGTACGACAGGGCCCCAGAGACAAGGGGCCTGAGACCAGCTCAATGCTGAGAAATAGTCGCCTAGATTAAGGAACTCAAATTCCTTCTGAAAGTTACAGTCTTCTCCAAAGATCCTGATTCCTATCGTTCATTTTTTCTTCCTTCCTTTCTTTCTTTCTTTCTTTCTTTCTCTCTTTCTTTCTTTCTTTTGTTCTTTCTTTCTTTCTTTCTTTTTTGGTTTAAGTTTTGTATAAGACATTTTGGTATTTGAAATCTAGCCTTGAGACACAATTGTTAATTACAGCAGCTGAACAGAGAGCATGAAATGCAAACAAACAAGAGAGAGCCTCCTATTTCTCTCTCTAGGTGTTCTCAAGTGTAGCTAATTGCTTCAGGGAGTTAGAGATGAATTATAGTGCATCTGATATTAAATCCTGTATCAACAGCCGGATATTGCTTTAGCCAAAAAAAAAAAAAAATAGGAAAATATGTTAATGAAAACAGTAACAGTATATGGCTGCATAAACTATGGGGTTGTGATTGGACATTTAAAAGGGGATAACACTCTTTTTTTTTTTTTTTTGTTCTTTTGGTGACTGTTCATTGAGAGATGTTATATTCCTTATAATTAATTATACTGATGTAGTGGAAAAACAGAGAGCTCATGCTATGTTTATATTTGCCATGTTTTCCTTACAGACTCTCCTTACGTTGCCTGAGGCCAAGTTGCCTCAGCGCACACAACATCTGTAAACATCTGTAAACCGTATACTCAGTAAGATCACAGTGTGTCATTTTTGCCAGCATCTTGTTTTCAGAAAGCAGCCCCTCGCTATCTTCCTTTTAGGGTCTACCCCTAATTGGCACTGAAGTAAATTAAATTTTGATTAAATTGATTTTTTTTTTATCAGCCTAATTAAAGTGTATAGACTTATATAGAACTAAACCAGCGGGCTCTATGTCATGTCCGTACTTGAATAAAAATTGATTTTGTGTCTGACATGTTCTTTGAAGCACATGTAACAATTCATTCACGAAAACAACATAAACACTCAAACCCTGGTCTGTGATTGGGTTTCAATCCAACAGGTCTATTTCCATGTGGAGAAGAACTTTGGACAGTTTTACTGAATGAATAGAAGGAGTCAAAAAGTGAGATGAGGAAAAAAAATGCAAAAGAAAAGACACAGAAATAAGAGACATTTAATATTGTTTTTGCTCTCTTGTGTGTAATGGTATCTATAGCGAACTTGTAACACAGTAAAACATGTATTGACTTCGACAAGTATTAAAACCTCTTTTTGTTAGTTGGACAAAACATATATTCAAGGAGAATCTGAATAAAATCCAGCTGACCAGAAAAATCAAGATCGAATACTGTGTCCCACTGTCAGCTTACTAGATCAAAACAAGCACAGGGCAAACAAGTTCCTAAAAAGTTTATGAAGCACCGCCTATTGTGCGTGTGTGTGTGTATACACATACATACACATACATACATATAAATTAAGCTTCCCACTGACTTTATGCATTCAGTCCTCACAAAAACGTCCTCTAAATGAACCATAGCTATACAAAGCGCTCTACGTCTTTTTGCCTTTACTAGCCTCTCTTTCTCTCCCTCCACCTCCCCTCTCAGCCCAACCTAACCTACCTACCCCCAAACTCTTTCTATATCACAAATGCTCTCTCTCTCTCTCTCTCTCTCTCTCTCTCTCTGTCTCTCTTTGGTTTAATCCTCTGCTGCTCTTGTGAAGAGCAATAGGCCAAGCAGCTGTGCTGCAGCAGCACTTGGAGAGGCAACCACTCAACCCACTTAAAGGCAGGGTCCAGACCACCTGGCTCCCCGGCAGCTGACCTTCCGTCCTTCCGTTCAGCAGAGCACAATCACACACACACACAACACACACACGCACAACACACACACACACACATACACACACACACCACATACACGCACACAACACACACACACACACACATACACACACACACCACATACACGCACACAACACACACACACACACATACACACCACATACATGCACACACACATACACACGCACAACACACACACACACACACACACACACACACATACACACACACACCACATACACACATACACACATACACACACACACACACACCACATACACGCACACACACATACACACACAGCACACACATGCACACATACACACACACACCACATACACACACATACACACACACACACACACATACACACACACACACACACACAACACGCACACACACTCATACACACACACACACACACACCACATACACGCACACAACACACACACAACACACACAACACACTCATACAAACACAAAACATACACACACACCAATTGCTCAATTGCTCATCTCTTATGCTCAGAGGCTGTGAGACTGCTCTGTGAGGATGACGTTTAAGAGAGGTGACATGAACAGGCCGTAGAATGCGGCTGAACCCGCATATAATGTTTTACACAGAGGAGCTAACATACAGGCCTGTGACCTGCTTTGCCTTTCAGAACTTGCACTGAGAGTTGGTGCAGTACCCACTGAGCACAACACAAATAGTATTCTGGAAATACTGATGGTCTAAAGTTGAGGTAGGAAATGATCCTCACGGAAGACCTCATTTTATTATACCACTTAAACTTAAAAAAACCCTAAAAACTAAAAGTAACTGAAAATGTAAAATTGACTTCCAAAGGCTCCCTAAACCTAATCTGAATGTAACCAAGCCATGCTGTAAATCACCAGGATTAGCGTACGGGGACTGAAGTGACATCATAAACTGACCAAAAATTAGTTCACAGTTGAGGTCAGATTTGCTTATATGGAGAGATACCAGATTCATATTTAATTACATGTTTAATGTTGAAATATTTGGTGTCAGTCAGAATTTTAGAAATCAAATGCGAAGACATATTACTCAAACACAGTATGTGTACGCTTAGCATCGTGCAACTCGCAGCTTTCTTTAAGAACAATCACGTTTAACAGTTTAGCAAGGCAATTATCTGTGACACATTAGCTATAGATAATTTGTCTTAAAACCCTCTCCTTAAACAAAGTTACTGTCCCTTTTTTAAATAAAGAAAAACTATTCATTAAATTTAATGAATGGACCAACACATTAACTCATTGACATAAACGATTTGGTATATGTTGAGGATATTCAATTTGTTCCGTTCCCTTGGTCTGTATGTGCCTTCACATTTTCTCCGAGTTTCTGACTTCATCATTTGTTTGAGGTGCAAATATATATTGGACTGCATCGACTGTCTTATTGAGTTAATTTACTCCACCTTCGCTTTTTGAGAACAGGGACACTGACATGTAGCAGCCGAGTTTTAAATATCTTCAAGTTTTAAACATTTTTTTCAAATGTGTTGCAACATATTTTGCAACTTTTCTTTTGGTGTTCTGGCTGCTTTCCTTTATATCAGTAGAAACTTAATTATTTCTTGTATGAGATCTCCGTTATGTAACAAACTGTGAAGTAATCGACATAAACTTTCTTTCGCAAAACGAGCTAGGACATATAACGTAAAGCTTTTTGAGTCTTTTTGAAGCAACTGAAGCACGTTTTTCGGAGTCTTAGTGAAAATGATAAACATAACTCAAATGACTGCGATGGACTCGCGACCTGTTCAGGGTGTTTCCTCCGCCTTTCGCCATGTGAGCGCTGGGATAGGGTCCAGCACTATAATAAGCACTTTGGAAAATGAATGAATGAATGAATGAATGACACAGTCCTGTGTCCAATGTTTGTTGGATCACTTCTCAGATGTTCCCGCCCATTACATCAGTTTGATTACCTAAACTAGCGTCTTTGATTCCTCTGCTGAAATGATTGTTCACCAGATGTTTGAGTCAGATTTCATGAATTTCAAATTACAAATATGTTAAATAACTGGTTATAGACCAGGGACTACGAAGGATTCCTAAAAGTCTTTGACAAGCTGGGCCTCACCTTTTAGGTCGGAGTTCCAAGATGTGCTGAGGTAGGCAAGTGGTCTCCCCTTAAGAGCTCTTAAGAGAGCAGGCCAAGCGCAGACACGACCCTCAGAGAATCAGTGACGGATTAAATACTGACGCTAGCATTAAGTGTCTCAGGCTCAGGTCATATGATCGTTATTTTTGTTTGGGAATCGTCGGACGATGTAGTACAAATGTATAAACATATTGCGCAGGGTACAAGAGTCCCTACGCATGAACTCCTTCTAAAAGACCAGTAGATACTGGTAAAAGTCTCTCTCTCTCTCTCTCTCTCTCTGTGTGTGTGTGTGTGTGTGTGTGTTAATAAGGGCAAAACATGTTCTGTTGAGACTGGGCACTAGTTTGTTACTGAGATGCTCTCAATGTCGCCCTGAAAGTCATTCACATGTCATTAATTGGCAGCTTCTGATAACAACAGTTTTAGACGGTTGTCTAAAGGTTAGTGTGTATTATTGTATCTAAATTATGTAACTTTTTTTTTATCTCTAAAAGTCTTGAAAAATCAGAGGGTGCTCGTAGATGCCAGTGTAATTTTTACGTATTCTCATTCCAAAACCACAACCAAACACTACTAAATCCATGTCGAGCTTATCATATTTCTTCCCAAGCGCCTTAAAACCAGTGTTCCATGTTAGGCCACAGCAAAATAGCCTGGGATGTTACATCATCAAGTGGACTAGACCTGTGCTCACGTGCTTGATAACGGCTAGATATCACTTCATCCTATGCCATATTTGAAAGTCTTGATATTTTACATTGGCTGTGGTAAATCTGGTAGGAGCGCATAGAATCTTTGGAGAACGTTGGAAATCAAAAATCAGAAATCAGCCTTGTTCAATCAGGTAACATCTCTATGCCCATCTGCCCGCCTTGGACACCAGATTACTCAACAGTGACCAGCTGCTCTCATCGCCATGAACGTAGCCTAACGTAACATACACGTACATCATTTCAAAAGAAATGGTAGCAGTCAGCTGAATTATCTGAGTCATTTTCAAAACGGAGTTCATCGCTGGGGAAAAAACACTGACACTTCTAAATCAGTACGAGACAGTTATTCGGCGTCACTACACCAACGTTACTTCTCATAAGGCAATACTGCCATCGTGTGGTGATAAGTACAGCTACACATTCTGCGCAGTTCTTAGGTTAACAGAGCAGTTTACGTAAAAGAATTACGGACAGTTACGAAAACGGTTTGAAAGACGCAGACCTCCTTGCATCTAGATGTATATCTACTCGAGCGCAGATTCAACCTATACATTCTTTCTGGACGTAGATCGGAGGAAATTACGAAATATCACAGGAATTAATAATTGTAGCAGTGGGCCTATGTTACAGAGAGGCAGGGTAAAGACAAGAGGTGACGGGGTGACAGTAACTTTCGGTGTAAGGGATCCCTACCTAAGAACAGGTTTTTACAACAGAGAAACTGAATTATTTTCCTAGTAGGCCTACCTAATACCCACAACCAAAGATGTGCTATCAAAGGTAGACCTTAGATATCTGAAATAATTCTATAGACAAGCCTTTAGGCCCTGCAACTTGACCACACCGATCTCTGGTCCTTGCTGCTACTTTACAGTTCGTTCGGACATACCACAGAATAAATGATAGCATCATTCCACTTATAGGCCTACATTACTCCAAAATCTATGATAGGTACATAGTTGCTTTCGTAGGAATCTTGGTAACATCACACATAGTTTCAATCAAAAACGGGTACAGAGTCACATGGAACATCTGAATGTTTATCGGCCGCGTCGTACAGGTGCGCATGTTTTTGAGGGCTTCATAACCATATCTGTGGCTTTGGTCTGATCATTACGTAGAATTTCTGTGTTCAAAAGTCAGCGCTTTCTTCTAGCTCCCATTAAGTAGGTCAAAGGAAGAGACGAGGTTTGTTGTTAAAATGACAGGAATGAAATAAATGAATTCTGAAATTGTTAGAATTGTTGGCCAGTAAAAATAGTAGCGGTATTAATCCAGATGGTAATCTAAACGTATTTATCCAGATGGTAATCTAAAAAGTACGTAAAAGTAATCTAGAACGGCTGTGAATGTAATTTGGCGTGCTTGCAACGCTAAATTAACCCTCTATGAGTAACGTGCTGAATGCCTATCGGCTAAGTGAGATATGCCTAATATTTTCTCTCGTAAATATAACTAAAGGACATTTTTTTTGAAAAAATATTTTAATATTTCACTATTATATCTGCATATCATGGGAATACTCTTTTAAATCCTATCAGAATGTATTTAACAGCTTCGTTACATACTGGTTTCATAAATTTTTTGGGTCAAGACTTTTTGTCTTTCATTTTTTTTCTCTGTAGAGTAATATCAAATACATCAATAACTCAGGAACAAACTACATGTTGAGGGTCCTATTTTGAATTGTAAAATATTTCTACAAACGAAACCTAACAACTGTTAATATATCAAAGACCTATTTAAACAGCCTGAAGAAAATTCAGTAAAACAGGACTTTTTCGGACTAATTCTGAATTTGGACAGACTGAACGCAGTCTAATATTTCAAAATTATTTTCAAATAATTGTGCACAGAGAATTGTGAATAGGCCTATAATTTTCGTACAAATTAGAAAATAGTTTGTTCGTAAAATTAGACTTGGTGGGAATTACTGTTAACCAAATGTTACGATTTTCCTATTACCGTGGATTTACCCGAATCTTGTCTGTATGCTTTTACCGATTATTTATGAAGAGAAACAAATCAATGCTTTGCCGAAATAAATATGATAGAATTATTCGAAGTTTATTGACCATAAATATTCATATTTGTGGTACAAAACACAGTTCTTATTTATAAAAAATGTTATTACCCATACATGACCAATGTAAAACCTACTACAAAAATGTAGAAAAACAAAGGCAAAAAGGAATAGCACAAAAACTGTAGAGACTCTTTGACCTAAAATAGACTAGGATAAACAACCTCAACACAGCTTGAGAATATCATGTCAAGTATGAGACGACAAAAGCTTAGAATTCAACATCCTTAAGTTCGTTAACATGTTCCAAATTTCTTTTAGAGGCCAAGAGGCCTAAGATTCACCAAGTCCAATGCTGCATTTGAGTCAAATGATGGACCGCTGGGAGTTGTGAAATGGTGTTGGAACCAACATGACAACTGAGTTGCATTTGGTGGAGAGTTTGGGGGCAAAAAGGTGAGAGGGGCATCCCTGCATGCAGTGTAGCCGTGAGATCCTGAGGTTTAATTGTGTGGCACGGCCTTCCATCTCTAACCAAAACAGGAATAGCCACCCGTCGTGGTGAGGCGAGGTGGTGAGCTAGTTCCATGCCCTTTTCCGCCCGGGCCCTCTTCATTTTATATCGATGGTTCTGAAACCAGATCTTCACTTGAGTGGGTGTCAAACGAAGCAAGCTGGCGAGATGTTCTCTTTCAGGCGCGGAGAGGTACCTCTGTTGCCTGAAACGCCGTTCAAGTTCATACGTCTGCGCCTTGGAAAATAACACTCTTCTTTTCCTTCTCTTTCCAGAATCCTCACTGTCACCAGAAGTGTCTTTGTCTCGATCTTGAGATTCGTCGGTGGACAATTCTGGTGTTTTTAGGTCCTCCCGAGAATCCGCTGACAGGGTGTTCACTGCAGGAGAGGATCAGTTTATTACACTAGCTTATAGCAGGCGTGAGTGCCACCAAAGAGTTTCTTGTGACTATTTTACTTTAACTGTGATCATGTGCTTTGTAAGTGAACTACTGAAATGTGTGTTCATTTTTCATCAAAACGAAGAATCAATGACTTCACTCATTATGAGAACAAAGTATCTGGTATCTGGTTTGTTTTCACGTAACGATAAGCAGTTGGTCCTTTCTCATTTTTGAACATAACTTTGCAACATTTATCTGTATATATTTATATATTTCTGAATGAATTTAGGGGTTAAGGAAGATCAACACTTTAAAGATCAAAGGGTTCGCAGAATTCTAATGACGAAATGACGAATCCATGCTATACTGTGTGCAATTCACTAATAAATAGATAAATAAATAAATAAATAAATAAATAAATAGATAGATAAACAAACAAAACTCATATGACTTACATGAACACTGATAACCGTGGGCAGATGCAAGCCAGTTTGTACATCTTTCATCAGTCTTACATATGATATTCCTCGAAGGCGACAGTTGAGTAGTTTCAGAGAGACTTTGTGAGGCTCCAGTGGCGTCGTGTTCTGTTTCATCCTCTGTGCTTTCAGTTCCAGACCCTTCATCGTTCGTATCAGGGAGGTCTAAAATATCCTTTACGGAGAAGCCGGTTTTTGTGTTGCTCAACATTTTATATGTGTTATCTCTCTCTCTCTCTCTCTCTCTCTCTCTCTCTCTCTCTCTCTCTCTCGATATCTCTTTAGATATGAATATATCTACGAAGGTTCTGTGAAACCCGCAAGATTTCTGGATAGAGGTGCTCAGACCAAAACTGATAATCCGTCAGTGATGCTGCGAATCCAGAAACACTGTTACGAGTCGCCTTGTTGTATTGGAGAGCATAGACGTGCAAGACGGAAGCACCGTGCTGATGAAGCTGATGAGCCGAGACTGTGAGTGTCAGGCTATTGCAAGCCATTACCAGACCGATTGGTCCACATGAGGTCGATGTCAATACTGGACGTGTAATGAGAACGCATAGCAAAACGCAACAAAAAACGCATGCACACGTGTGGGCGGGTCTTTGGAGTCAAGTGGATGAGCACTGTTTTGCAGGGTGCGAAATAGTGGGGTTTATACGCTCTATCATTGGCGCATCATAAATACGATGAGAGGAATTATGGGGCACAGAACCACAGGGATGACGAGAGGCCGTTTTACGCCTCATTTACATATTAGAGGCGTTTATAGCAGAAATGGAAACCTTTTTGTAATAATTACATAGCGCTTATGCAGGAAAAACATTTGGAACGAAATTTGGAATGGAACATTATCTGTTGGCAGTTAATGGACTGTCTGTGTTGAAATTCAATTGTTTAAAATGGCAAGTGGCCAATTTATGGAAACCTTTTCGGTCAATATTTTGCTTCAGGCTTAAGTCAAGTGGCATAAACATCAAGCGCCTGACCTGTGTTTGAGAACAAGGACAAAAAGCCTCATCGCCGTGGTCCTTCAAAGCTCTTGCTTTCGTAGTTATAGGTTATGTGATCTGGGTCATTAATGCCTAGATTGGTCCTTAAAAGCATTTCATGCTCGGCAAAATAGAAGAGTGCAAAATTTCACAGCTGATGATGACGGCAGCTGTGACAAAATGTTGTAGGCCTACAATGGTCATGAAATTACTCTCTTTTCCGAAAGAATAAGGGTTTAGAGAGTAGACATGTGTCTACGTTGAATTTAACTAAGTGGATTATTTTCAGCACCCTAAATTGCTCATTAGATATAGCCTATGCCATCGTGGTCATGGGATAAAACTTCACAAAAATAATTACCCTGATTTTGCCTAAAAACAAAGAGTATACACTACAAAGATCTTGTTTAATAAAAGGAAAAAATAATTTGAGTGATTTGAAAGTACCCTGTACATGATCTCATCGCAAAAGGACATTTTATTAATTTCAAATTAGACTGAATATTGAGATAAAGGAATAGTTTTAAACAACTAATTCAGTGTAAATACACTTTAGCAGAGAGTGCACACTCTGGTCTCTTTGCATAGGCCTAAGCCAATGACAAGCCCCCGTAAGAGTAAACGTGGTCGATTGTTTTTGTGGAGGGTTATGCCGTCACTGTTAGTTTATTTAGCTTATGCAATGGTGGTTTCATACGGCTTGTGTTAAACTGAATGTATGCTCTATAATTTAATTTTAAACATTTTTAAGTGCATCAGGGCTTTTTTTCCTACATTCAGTATGTGACGTGAGTCACAATGCGCCCCATTTTCAGCTGGTTCTACGAGCCTCCTGGGTGGTCGGTCCGAGCAAACACAGATACAAACCGACTGCTAAGCTGTGGACAATGGGAGATGTGTAGACAAATGTCCGGCTCCTGTTGGAAGTTTTTGTGCAAGATCAGGTTTTGCATTTATTTGGGGGACGAAACAATGGTTGATTGACGCCCCTGCACAATGCTCCCTAACTGTTTGGAATAAATCTGAGGTTGCTTCTAGTTGTCATGGTATTCAGCAGCCATAGGCTATCTCTTCATTCATGTCTGAATCCGCGGACGTGTTTAATCAAAATCAAACCGTTATGCTTGACAAAAAATTGGTGAAAATATCCAAGAAGAATGTTTATCCGAGCAAAGCATTTTTTTTTTACACTTTTTTTTTCTACGACTATATTCGTTTCATTTCAGAATATTCATCTTTATTCTTACGGGGTTTGGCTCATTTGCTTTTCTGTATGGGTGCTAAAGAATAGTTACATAAGACAAAACTTGCAAAAGCAGACCTTATAAATCAAAGCAATCTAGAGATTCTAGCAGAAAGGATCCAGAGGTTTCGTTTACGGTTCTAAAGACAAGGCCTCTATCTGTACAGCAAAATGCTTAAGCTGATTTCGGCCTGATGAACTAAGCACGACATAGAGTTTGCTTCTAAAATATTCTATTTTCCACAAACGAGAAAGCCGAGCTTTACAAACGAGAAAGCAAGTATCGCACTATTGAATATTACGCCATATAGGCTATCTAACCTCCTAATGTCCATCCATTTTTTTTCTGGACGAAATTACACTTTTGTGTGACCACAACAGGAATCTGTTATAGCTACATCTTGGTAACAATTCAAAAAGAATAAAACGATATTTACTCTTCCACGTGTTTCTGTTATGTATGTGTGTGTTTGGATGGGGGTTAACGACAGTTCTGAGATCCAGAGCTCGATTGAAACCAGTCATATTGTAGGGTAATGGGTACGATGTCCCTTACATGTAGTCATGGAGCCAAATTTTCTCATATCGAGATTCAACTTGGTCACGAAACGGGACTTGAAGGGTGTCAGCGTAAAGCTATGGAGATGTCAAAAGAAATTCAGAGGGCGAGATTTTCAACCTCATTTGGATTCAGTTAAATTGAAGTAGTGGCAGTCTTCCTCACACAGTTTCTTCCCTTTCTTGCGCGCGCGTGTATGTGTGTGTGTGTGTGTGTGTGTGTGTGTTTCGCCCCCCTTGTACTACGTCACCCTCCAGTTTCGTGTTCTATATTTCACCGATTGGCAAACCAGAGAGTTATGCTTTTTGATATGGAAAGCGAACTGCTGTCCAGTGAGTAGGCTTAATGAGAAGTAGTCGAGTGAAATAGTGGTAATTATATCTTAATCTTTCAGTTTTATCTCTTCAAATTATGAAGACACTCTCCGAATCACTAAAAAATAGCCTATAAAATACATTCAATGACACCATTATTTTATTAACTGCATCACCACCTCTGTGTGTCTTTGTTTTCCCGGTGGAAGGGCTACGACGCTAAAATATGAATAGATTGTGTTCGGCCTTGTTGAGTGAAGTCAGCTCTCTTGCCTTTGCTGTACTGAGGTGATGCAAAGCTTGGTCCATCAGCAGTAATGACGATTTTTAAAACCACTTTATGTTAGCAAATAGCTCCCTCTAGTGACCTGAAGTGACAGTGACTAAATCGCTCTTTTCAGCATTGCACGAGGCCCAAAGCTTCCTACTTACATACCACACATATTTGCTGTTGCATTGCACAAATTCACCGGGCTTAAATAATTCAGCACGACTTCGATTAGCTCAACTGAATGTCTTAAGGTTAGTTGGTCCTACGCTATAAACAAAACTCTGCATTGACAAGGCACAGTGCGCAGGGCAAAAGTTGGTAAACCCCGATTTAGTTCACCAGTTTAGATTTAGTACGAGGTCGCTCGGTATTTCCTAGCTGTTACGTCCGTTTGTCCCTTGTGCACAAGTTAACTGTATTCTATGTTGTTCCATTAACGTCATTACGTTATTTGGTATTGTTTAGTATTCAGTGTTTAGTTTTATCCAGAGCATTCTCTGCTATCTTATCTCAGTCGTATCATGTGGTACCAGCAGCATTGCACCCTACGTCTCTGACAAGATTTTAAGAACAAATATACCAAATTGTAAATGTGGCTTTCAACATAGGCCTACATATTGTTTAATTTATGACTGAATGTAATGCCTCCTCACCAGTATCTCACCTGACCTGAAGTGCATGGTTTTGTCCACCTGGGGGCACAATGCGAATATGTGTACAGAGAGCGTTCAAATGAGCTGTCAAAAGAGCTATCACAGTGCAACGCTAGTAAAGACGTCATTCTTTGACTCGTAAGAGTGGACGTTTGTTTGTGCCTGTTGTGTATTTCTGAAAAACTAAATCTAAACTGATAAACGTGTATGCAAAAAGAAAAGAGTAATCTTGCTGCTTTAAAAAAAATTACTTTTGGAAAGTTAGAGAATACTTGGTTAAATCATCAGAAACCTCCAGACTGTGAGTAATTTTATTAATATAGCTTATCATGCAGCATTGTTACTATAACGCATGATCCTCAATTAAAAATGGTCCATCCTATCCCTGTAAAAATCCCCAATGTTATCATAACCCACGATAAAGCAATTTTGATGTGATAATTCATATGTATCAATAACTCGCTGCACTATAGCCCTATTTGTAAGGAGTTCACAGAAATGTTTGCTCTAGACTTTGACACTGGTGACTAGCTCGACGAGAATCCAACTGGATCGATCGTAGAAAGAGCAAGTTTGACGACCTTTGAGAGATCCACCATTATTGTGTGTGACCTCATCGTCACCTCACACAGAACAGTATAAGGTGTAATCACTTTAGCTCTATCATTTCATTCCTTCAGCCAGGGATAACGACAAAGAAAATTTGAACCTTGGCCGTCCTTCCGCAAAAAGATATAAATATCAGAAAGAATGAGGACACCCGATACCGACCTCTCATTATTTACGATTAAACGAATCTTGCTCGAAAACATACACAACTAAATCGCAATCCTCATTTAAACATTTTCTTATGTTTTAATTGTGGAGCAAAGACATCTAGAACATACTGTACGTCAAAGAGCAAAGCGTGATGGGGAATTTGATTCATTGTGTCGCCCGAACTGCCATTGTTTGTGTACAGAAAGTAGAAAAGCTGGTCCCAACAAATCTAAAGGCAATACAAGGTCATGGGCACAATGCCCATAACACAGCAGCGTGTCTGGCATAAGACAAAGACAACCAGCCTTAAGCTTACCTTTGTTCAAACATATATGCCACGCTATAGGCCTACGTATGAATTCTTGTACTTCATGGCCCCGTATCGCCCGGAGCGCTTGTGGGTTTGTGTATCGAGTGACTTTCCTTAACTAAGGATTTCCTTTATCGTAGGCTACAAATGATTAATCACCCGAAGCCACAGAGAGGAAAATTTGCCTGTCTGGGTTTACTGAGAAATTCAAGACAATGACGACACAAAAACTATTGCGAATTACGGCAGACAAGAGTGCAGATGATGGGATAGGAATTGTTAACACAAAGGTTTATACACATTAGCACGGGACGTCTAAGTGTGTAAAGCACGCGCATGCCACATGGTGTTATTTATTATGTAAGGCTCTTGATGAGACGATTGCATAATTTACTCTCAGTCATTATTTTACCATAATATCATGCGACAATATGTTCACAGTGAAAAACAGGCCATATATATTTACGGCACTGTGCAAAATTATAATAAGATTTGCCCACGAGAAAATGTTAAGCTGATGAATCAATGTGACAGTCCAACTGTTGTGTGAAAACAGGCTATGTAATTGCAAATATAATGCACCATAAGGTCTCTCATTTTTATTAGAATTCCAGCGATTGAATAAAATCTTTCAGTAATGACGTTTTAAATAAACTAAGGCAACAGTCGAAACCTGGCTGCTATAAAACAGAGTCCCTCCTCTACTTCGCCTTTACTGAGCCCCTTGAGTTTTATTTGCATTTCAAGTATTTGACCGTTTTATTGAATCTCACTCCTGTTCACTGGACAGGGGCTGTGTGAGGCAGGTTCACGTTCAAGTTTAGCACAATTTAATTCCTTTTAAGCTTTTCATCGAAAAGCAGTGAATATTTAAACAGCTAGCAGTTTGAATACGTAAATTTGCTAACATTGAAATAGACAAAATCCTGGGATTCATGGCTGATTTGAATTCTGTTATCAAAATATTTTTATTTTGATGATTACAACGCCACATCGTAAAGTTAAGTTGAAAACACTAAATCACTGTACCGATTAAACTAAATGATTTTTTCTGAATAACTGACTTACAGGCTACATAAGATGCATAAGTAGAGAGACTAACGAGTGTTCGTCTCGTAAGCAATAAATGAGCACGAGCCTAGTTGTAAAGTGGTAAACACATTAAAAAATAAAAAGAGAACGAACACTGAGGAGACCAGCGCATGCGTACAGTTAATCAAATGTATGTTAATGCTCATTTATACATGTCTGTATAAATGTCTTTATAAACATATCCCCAAAACGAGGATAATTAATTGTTAAAGGGTTAACCTTGATCTTTGGGCCTAAATGTCTTTCAAGATACGGATAAAATACGTAGACAGCAACTTCTAGTAATTCTTCATCGCTTCATCTTGACGCACCAGAGTCGGCTATCACATGTTTAATTTCGCATGTCACAACGCAGACACTTCCATGCCATATTTAACAGATTCATCTCTACGCATCAACAAAAGATAACATCGACTATAAATAGCGCGTGTCTATTTCCTGTTCGCTTTCATCTAGAGTATCGATTACCTTAGCAGTGGTTAAATTGACCTTGACTCATTGTGAAGAAGTCCCATTATGAAAGTCAGTGACACATCTCAGCAATGGTACATCTGTTGTACCGTCTCCGTTTAGTGTCACTCAATACTAGGATACATTTGCACCTAAAAGTCTACCTAATAATCCATCAGATATTTACATCTGCACGTTTTAAATTCAATATTACATATTACAGCTACTCAATCTAAAAATCATTTACACAACCTATTTCAGCATGAGCTACGATATTAATTCGCTGACTGTAGCCTATTTATGTCGTATGTTGTACAACTTAAAGTAAAATATTCAGAATGTCATTTATACCATACGAAAGAGACTGAAGGACAAAGAAAATACATTTTCAGAGCGCTATTAAATCTGACTGTGGAGAGACGGTTCATTATCAACTCTCTTCCATTTAGCACCGTTAATTAATTAGGAAATAAAAAAATGAAATAATTTTCTGACAAAAGTTTATTAATAAAATTCCCGTCCAAGTAACAACATAGCTAATAACATTTACATGTTACTTTTTTTCTTGGATTAAAACCAATTATTGAAATCCATTTTGAATTGTATTTATATAAGCATATTTAAAGTTGAACATAAAGCGATTTGTAAAGAGAGATACACTGTCCATCTTTGGGAAACTACACAATAATCTGTATTGACTTTAGTGTCAATTAGTTGCAGTTGTAGAATTAGAATTATGACAGATTCAACACTCTCCAATAACAAAGCAACGAAATTTCCCATGGAACATTTGGGACATTGGCACGGAAGGTTTGGGAATTTAGTTACCTTATAAAACAGCTATGATATTCTCAGCTACAGATTAAACCAGATGTCCCGAAAAACAGATATTTTAATTGTACATGACTATGTTCCGGACTTGAATTAATTACACGTAAAAATAATAACACGGATTTACTGTTAATAATTAAATTAATTAAGAATTATGTAATTGGAAATGTATAGGCTACATTTTAAAAATTTGTTGCGAACATGTATATTCTTTAAACTGACTGCGCTAAATATGGTATGATTTACCAAGCTTATGTTCTCGACCTAACAAAGTAAATTAGCTGAAATATACGGTGTAACGTGTTTCCAGGCTTGCGGGGATGAGGAGAACATGAACAGCGCTTCAACGGAAGTAACTGAACTACAATAAATCTGAGCCCTTGGGTACAATTTTACTCTGCCAAAGACATATAGTACAGAACAATTTTATGACATCCAAAAAACCGAAACCCGATACTGCAGATTATGAAAACAAAAATCCGTTGGTATATGTCCAAGAAAAGAAAAAAGGGATGGGATACCCCAAAAATGATTCTTGTTGCGAGTCGATTGAGAAAAATGTGTAGAATGTGTATAGTTAAAGGCAAAAGCGTATAATTAGAGATTACACTGTGAATGGGGGTTTTCTTAAATTGCTTGTGAAATGTTCGTGAGTTTCATGAGGAGTAAAAACAAATAGCACTACCGTAGCAATAGGCTGTACGATTTCAACTTAAGATATAATGTAGAAACAGCATAGACTATTCAGTATATTCAAATTACAACACATTAAGGACATTACCTAAATGTCATAACTGTCAAATAATTACAAACATAAAACGTTCGATTTGTCTGAGAAATGTTTACCTTTACCCAGGGTCCTGACATGAGTAAAAAAGATTCTCATTGCATTTCTTGTAGTACCACGACTCTCCATAGGGTGGCGACTCTCTCTGGTCTTCCTTAGGAAAAAAAGACCGCATCTAACTGTTCAATGTACGGTTTAAACTCACAGAAGAGCGTGTTGTCCTGTGCCTTTCAAACATGCTATCCGTAACTTTTGGGGAGCCGTTGCAAAAACAGGTTCTATGAGATAAAAACGAAGCGGCGTTCTCGTGCCCAAATTGTTAGGTCCATGTCAAGTTAAACTCCCGAAATTTCCGATATAAACAACAAAAGAAGGTATTAACACAAGTGCCAAACTCACAGAGCCCACGCAGGCGCATTCAGGTGGTTTCCAGTTGTATTGATTTTACTGAAGTCAACCTGGTTGCAGAGCTCAACTGTTTGGTTAAATCGTGAGGTGATGTCCTACAGTTTGACAGTCTGTCCAGAGGATATCTTAGCATCTGAGGACCACTCTTTTAATCATCAAATGAAATTTGTCCTCTCTGTCCTAAATAACGTCGTTATTATTACATTACATCAAAGTGAAATTTTGATTGTCGAGACATAATACACTGACCAAGGGACTTACATTGTTCTGTAGGCTTTTTGGTCAGGCTACTTCTCAGCTGTATGATGTTCCCTATAGTAGACCCACACTGTGATATTTTCTTGAAATATATCCAGCTGAAATGACACATTAGCATACTGAAGAATTCAAGTCCAAAGTAAAGAATTTCCACAAGAGTGAAGCAGAAAATCGAAAAAGACACCGTTGCGTTATGAGATTATATTTAATTGCCAATCAACGATACAGTGCAAATAAACTTGAAACCGTTGTAAGATCTTTAATAGAGGACTACTCTTGAGGACAAAACAATTCGCGTCAGTCCAAAGCTCCCTTTCCACATTTTTCTCTGCGCGAACAGGCCTCCGAAAGGGGTTTCAACTTTAAACACCGGAAAAGACTGCGTGGAACAGGAGACCAATGAAACAAGGGAGGAGTTTTAAGCGAAATTGACGCGTTAAATCAAGCAGACCACACTTCAGCTAGCGGGATGGACACATATCCGTATATGGGACAAAGATCGTAGAGTAGATCTTCCCTGTCACACACCTTTACTTACAATCTTAAGGAGAAGTAACAGGGAGAAGCACTGCAAAGGGGAGCATTTGGAAAACTCCTTTCCTCATGTGCAGACGGGAGTGCCAGCACTGTTCGTTTATTGGTGGACAAGTAATAAAAGTCGAACATTGCAACGTCGATGCAAATGGGTAAGAACGTCTGAAATTTATATGAATTTTAGTCAGCATTAAAGCAATCACCAAGTATCTCATGTACGCATGATGTTTATCTTATCTTTTCTAATTTATACGAATAATGGCATAGTCAGCCTTTGAGATACTGTATGTAGAATTCAAGTACACCTTAACGAATCTATTTGTTTATTTCTTTATTTACTTTGTTTAGATCTTCGTGTAATCTTTCATGTTTTGGAAATAGTACTGTATTTGATATGGACAGTGAACGGAGATCTCCGTGTGGGTATCCTTTAGGAAAAGCATATATGTGGTTTGCTTTGAACAAACGCTGAAACCAAGAAGTAATGCAGGCTGCAGTAACCCGATAGTAATACAGAGGGGGTTCACCGAAGTTAAGTTTTAACTTTTTTTTGTTTTTGCTTTTTGACAGAGCAAACATACGGCGAAGTAAACCAACTCGGCGGTGTTTTTGTCAATGGACGACCGCTTCCCAACGCTATTCGGATCAGAATTGTCGAACTGGCACAACTTGGAATAAGGCCGTGCGACATCAGCAGGCAGCTCCGCGTCTCCCATGGCTGCGTTAGCAAGATTCTTGCGAGATACAATGAGACTGGCTCCATTTTGCCTGGTGCCATTGGTGGAAGTAAACCGCGGGTTACTACACCCAACGTTGTTAAAAGTATAAGGGATTACAAGCAAAGTGACCCTGGAATATTTGCCTGGGAAATACGGGATAGACTGCTGGCTGATGGGGTGTGTGACAAATACAATGTTCCATCAGTGAGCTCCATCAGTCGCATTTTAAGAAATAAAATTGGAAACCTCTCTCAACCAAGTCAATATGAGAGCACGAAACCATCCCCTCCGCAGCTGCCCTATAATCATGTGTATCCATACTCTTATCCTAACGCCATGTCACCCTCCGGAGCCAAACTTGGCAACCCACCTGGTGTGTCCGTGACAGCGGGTCATGTCAGCCTTTCCCGTGCCTGGCCTTCGGTACACACCGTAAGCAACATTTTGGGGATCCGAGCCTTTATGGATCCTACTGGTTAGTATGTGAGCAAACTGCAATTTTTCGTTAGTTTCAGTTTTCTCCGAACATGGCGACCATTGTCAGTCCTGCTCACAGATTTGAAAAACATGCAGCAATTCACAAAACTGTGCTATATCATGATTTAATATATTATTGCTTTAAAATTAAATATTTGGTGCATAAACCGAAAGAATTATTCAGGTCATTAAGGCTCGGTGTAAAACCGTACTATGCATTGCTCTGATTCGAAATGAAATAATTGCGTAATAAAATAATTATGTAAAGTGTTTAGAGTGATAGGACTGTACCTGCACTATTGTAGATTATGGCAAGCTCTTGTTGTGAATGGTCTGCATTTTCACACAGATTTTAGGAATATTTCGAATAGCAGGTCAAGGGCACTACCTGCTCATTCACTGTCATATTCTCGATATTGTGTGGTGGCTGTAATTATTATTCACTGTAACTTGGTAAAAATCAACGTTGGTTTCTGTGAGGTAAAACTATGCTACCTTCCAATTTTAAGGCTTTAAACAGGCCTATGACTGGATCAGTGGTTCCTAAGCAAAACAGATCCGTAAACTGTCACCGGAAGGCCAGCCATTTAGAGTAGGCTTAATAGTACGGCTACAGTTACAGGTGTGCAAAGCTTGGACTACTGGTTCTCAAATGTAACGTCTTAAATGACAAACTAACTTGATGTGACATTAACTTAATGTGGTTCAGAACAGCGTCAGTTTTAACGAATAACGAACAGTGCCCGAGCACCTTTATGCTGTTGTACACTGTACCGTAGACATTTCCGTGTTTAGGTTTACAGTCTCCTCGCCGCTGCAAAGCTTCAAATTTGGAAACATTATGGTATTTTGTGCACTTTCGTGGAAATGTTATTATGGCAGACATTACAGAATGCAACAAATGTAAGCCATAGTTAGGAAAGATATCAAAATCGTCCCTAAACAGTTTTCCCAAACCATGATTTATTCTGTTTGTTAAATTCGCGGTCTTTGTGAGACAAATTGGTCTTTTTTTATTATTTAGAATAACAAATGTACCTTTAAAACGTGTTAAAATTTTCTTATTTTAAAAAACACACTCAAAATTCAAATATGAAGACGTGAAATATGGTAATTAACCTGTTACTCCTTTTAATCAACTTCCCATCGCCAGCAATCCCAGGAGCAGAGAGTTACCAGCCGAAAATGGAAGACTGGGCCAGCGTTAATAGACCCACATTTCCCTCCGCGCATGGTGTCAGCGGCATTGAAAAGCCACCTATCGAAGCGGACATCAAATACACTCAGGTAAAACCATCATCAGGCGCAATTTTGATAATATGCTATTAAAGCAAAGATAGCGTAACGCACATTACTATTAACGGTTATTCATTCAATGTATTGTTCAAGATGTGAAAACATCCCCTCGTGACCCTAACGTCAACACAAGCAGATACATTTGCAGGACATATGCAAAGTATAATTGGTTTTCTAGAAAACGCACCTCATCTGAGGCCATTTGTCTCAAATAGCATATTTAGCAAGACTCTCACCTTCCGACCTTAACTAATGGGGCCTAAAAAAGATGATCACTATGACTGTAAAACTGCAACTTGTCTTGTTCTTCAAATAGCCTACGAACACAAAAACTTTTAACGCGCTAAGGAGATGCACGAACATTTATTGCAAATTACCAAATGATCACAGAATGTATTTTTTCTAAATTCCTTTTCAGCCCTCATCCAACTTGTCCAGTTATGTCCCTGCATGTGCCTACTCTGCCACCAACCAATATGGAGTATACAGCGGACCCGCCGGGAACTACGTCACCACCGGGCACCACTGGCAATCTCAAGGGGCAAGCCTTGCCCATCCTAACAATGGAGCAATGATGCACGGCCCAAACATCCATACAGCCATGTCCTTCAAGCATTCACCACGAGAAGGTATCTAAATGTAGAGACAGTTGTTCATCCTAAAGACTCCTTTTGGCCAACCATGTGTTTAATGTTACATCATAATGGGGACATGTATTAAATATTTATTTAGGCTATTTGTGTTAAAGCTATTATTACATTTAGGGATTACTATCATTATTATTATTATTATTATTATTATTATTATTATTATTATTATTATTATGACTGATACTACTACTACTAGGTAGTAGTAATAGAAGTAATAGTACCAGCAGCAGTTGTAGTAGTAGTAGAATGAACTTCATTTCAGGTCAGGTACTAAGTACCACCCTAATTAGAGTTTAATCTAGTGAATGCACATTTTAAATAAGACTTCAGATTCTTTTTCACTCTACATAAATTCAAATAAAATTTGCTTATCCATAAAATTATGTAAAAGTAAACAAACATTTCTTTCTGCAAAATCATGACCACCTCAGAATATGTCTGTATTTTAGTGTGTCCCGACTTTTTTCAACTAATTCTGAGGAACTGGTTATATTTGAATGTCAGCACAAACTTCTAAGGAAATGTTATTATACATTTTCAAGATTAAAATATCAAAGTGCTTTCAACAGATGCATTTATCTCGTTTATCTATTTGTTTACTTATTTGTTTTCGCTGTTCTAAAGGTCATTTATTTAAGAGTTGCGGTAATTCATTAAATCTGGGTGTCAACGACATATGGGTACATGTGCTGAGTCCATAGTTCTCCCTAAACTACCACCCATTGTGCCACCTTGATGCAAGTCTAGGCAGCTTCTCGAGAAAATAAACCTCCGGTCCTGCAGGCTTGTGATTTTTTTTATTTTTTTGGTCGACAAGTTATGTGTGCTTAAATGCAGCTGAAGGGCTGAAATACGACTTATTTGCTACATAAACACTCCTCTTGTTTGGTTTCAGCGGGAGACAGAAAACCTCCTAGTCCTCTGAGCAAGCACCAGCACGAGGCGCTAAGCAGCGTGCACGGGCTCCCGCTTCCTACCTCAGCTTCGTAACACAACAAATGGTGCAGTGCCTTCAGAAATCCCATCAAGCTGTACGCCATTGGCCGTAACAGCTTCTCGACGCGCACTTTCAAGAATCACAACAGTAAGTTAAGACAATTTAGAAAGTTCAGTGGAATGTTACCTTGGTGAGCAAGACGCAGTCTGCATTGAATCCATTGAGGCTGATGGATAATAAATCTGGAAGGCTGTGGAGTGATCTCACAGCTGATTTCTGCAATATTTGCGGTGCTTCTTTGTTGTATTTTGTTTGTTTGTTTGTTTGTTTGTTCGTTTGCTCTACTCTTTTCTCTTCTTCTAAACTGACCTTCTTAAACCAAGCTGACAGAATCTTGACATGAGAACAGTGAGAAAAATTCTTTAAAACAAATGCAGTTATAGATGAGATTTTGAAATAGTACGTCATGAATTCATTTGGTTTTGCACAGGCATCTAAATAAACTGTCAAGTGAATACATGAAGCATGTAGAGAGCTGTTGTAGGCCTACGGCTTGTGCAAATGCAAACCAAGTGGAACGGATTAAGTTTTTATTGTATTTTCGTGTATCTGTTAAACTGTTTTCGAAATTGCGCTTTTATATTTTTTATAAATCCTTGTGTAAATATGCATAATAAAGGCATGTCAAAAGGGGAATGTCTCTCGTCCATCTTTTCCTCAAATTCTGCTTACCCACTGCATCCTTAATAGAGTATTTGCTTTGAGATTACAAGCTTGCATATATATATAGACACAGTCACATTTTGAATAAGATGTTAGGAAATAGGCGACAACGATGATCTCATAATATCGTATTTACAGTGAAAATGACTTTGTACACGACTTTTTTTCTTTTTATAATGTTTTATGAAAAACATATTTTAGTTCACGAACAAAATTGCGAAACCTGTCTGCCTTTGCCAAAACTCAGTCCTTCATACCAATTTTAAGTGGCGGTAATGATGCAGTGCTAGCATCGGCGCCTTCAAAGATGCTATCTCTGTTTCGATTTGGCCTTGTTATCCCAACAAAACGACCTCTCTCTAGCTGCCGAATGGAAAGAGGAAACTAACTTTAGAAATGTCAAAAAGTCAAGAAACTCGTTAAAATCAGCCTTGAAAAGACTTTTGTTAAACTCAGTCAACTCTGCGTAAATCTTATGTCAGCTCCATGGAAGGGTGACGCATCTTCTATGCGTGACGGGCCATTCTTCGCTCCTAGGTTATGCCACCACCATGTAGTCAGCTTAATGATACAATGATAACACTTGGGCCGTAAAGACAATAAAAACTCCATCAAAACATCAATACAACAGCCAGCAAGTGACTCAGAAACAAGCAAGCTGTTTTCTTTTGGTTAACTGCAAGCAGGCGGTTTTCTTCTGGTTAACTGGCTGTCGTGCAACTCAAAGCAGCGAGCTATATTTGCACACAAAATTAACGCAGATTTGAAAAAAAAAGAAGAAAAAACTATCTATTATCAACTGAGTTCTGATAAAACAACCGTATTCAGTAGTGTCAACGTGAAGTAGAAACTAGCAAGTCTGACGAGAGACTAGATTTGCCAAAACCAAAAAAAAAAAAAAAAGAAAGAAAGAGGAGAATCCACGCGGAGCGAATAAAAAGATATTGAACTTGTGAATGTGGAACATTTTGTACATTCCTTAGACGACCTTATGTAGCCGTCCACAATAAGTACGCCGTTATACTCATTTCCCTTAAACCATAGACATTTTAATGCACGATTAATTAACTTCTGAATCTAGCCAAAACCTTTTATGACTGTGTTACAACATACGCGCGGAATTCCTCTCCGCATAGCGCTTTGCGTTTTATGAAGCATCAGGGTCTCATTTCGGAAATGGTTTTGAGACTTTTATCAAGACAAACCATCTTTATGGTTTGAACATATAGGTCGTGTAGCTTGAATTATTGATTTATTGATTGTAATTATCAGTGTAATTGTCATACACTAAGGAAAATATTATTATTATTATTATTGTTGTTGTTGTTGTTGTTCCTGTTATTACTATTATTATTATTATTATGATTATGATTATTATTATTATTATTGTTATTGGGTGTTAATATTATTTCTATTATAAGAATTAACTTTGTTTGATAATGGTTCAGTATTTAACACATTTTACACAATCAGCAAAACAAAACCGACAGAACAGTTCGACTGAAAACACTGTCACACAAATTATTTCAAACATTCCCAAAGATTCTAATTGTTAATATTATTTTGGATTCTCACGCTAATTTCAGATTGACCACAGCCAAGAAAACATTTAGCATGATTAAATATTGTACAGTGCCTCACATTTTCTGCTTTGAAACTGTACATTTACTCAAAAAAAAAGAAAACTAAGTATAAAATTGACTACATAACCTCTAAAATAACAAATATGGGAAGAGATACACTAAATGTTCTTGCCTTTGTGAGATGTGAATCTAGTGTTCTTGTCACCAGCGCAGGGGCTGTTTCATTCATTTAATTTTTACAAATATTTCTTAGCCAAAGAAGGTCATCTAAATGTGTTGGGGAAAGACTTGTTCACAAAAGGAGACTTCAGTACATTGAAGAAAGCTATGATTAACAGCCAAACCATTTTACCTCAGCCTATTGTCATGCTACAGGAAAAGAGCATGACCTAAAACAACTACTCTTCACTCTCTGCTGTCTTGAGACCCGTTTGTTGTCATAGTGTTTGATCAAACTGAATAGAAAAACCTGAGCCTCAGAGATCCAGCTACTTGACACAGAACCACACAATGTGATGTACTTGGAACAACTGAGTTTACTTTGAGGACAATGCTGAGTCAGCGAGAGGGAAAGTTTTCACAGCGAAGACAGACTTAACTCTGCACTATATCTACAACTCAGTCACCGAGGAGCCGTGAAAGATATCGTCACAGAGGCCCTGAAACCAGCATGTACTAACACCACACATACAAAACGCTTACAGGCCTTCTCTCTCTCTCTCTCTCTCTCTCTCTCTCTCTCTGTCACACACACACACACACACACACACACAAGGGCATACAGACACATACACGCATGCACAAACAACAGCCACACAGACACACACACAAACACACACACACAAAATGCCCATATATATAACCTGATTCTTCATTGATTTTAAAGCCTTCATTCTCTTAAAACACTGGTTTCATTTGAACTGTTCTCTAATTTGTTCAGAAATGACTTTGCAAAATGTTTTTGGAAGTACTTAAACATGGTGCTCATCAATAAGGAAAAGCTTGTGTTTCTGTTCAGCTGGAAATCTGTTTGTATTCAGCAAAGTAGAAGGATTATTTGTTGTTGTTGTTTTATCAGACAGAGAGTAGTGTTCAGTTTTAGGAAATATTGAAGAATGACGCCCATTTTTTCCATACTAAATTCTAACATATTATTACAGATGCATCCAGAAACATGGGAAATGACCTCACACAGCGGTGCTCTATAATTTGAACACACAGGAGCGATTCTCATCAATACATACTTCCATATGCAGAATTCGAGTTAAATTCTGAGGATAAAAACAGGCTTTTCCTGCTTTATGCGGGACGTGAAAAAAAAACAAACAAAAAAAAACCCCAAGAAAAAATCAGCTTGAAATTTAAATTGCATTGCACTTTCAACAGCGGCGCAAGCGGACATGAGTCCTCTTTCATCCCTTTCTGCTAAAAGTTTGACTTTGTTTGCTGAGGCAAGTCTAGTAGCCTCTGCAAAGTAATGAGACATGTAACATGATCCTACAGCAAACACATATATCTATACGAAGGCATGACTTCAGTGACAGAGGTCTTAACTAGGCAAGGATGTGGCCAGGCCAGGTAAATAATCAGCTGCAAATGAACCACGGCACAATTGTTTACAGCTGTCATTTGGGATCCTCCAGAAAGTGCTTTGAAACGCTCACACCGGTAATGAATCAATTTGCAGAAACACTTTTAGGCATTCAGTACCGCTATCAAACATATCAAATGGCAATTGGTGTTTACAACCTAGAGGGACCTGGAATTTTTTTTTTGTCCCCCTTCAACTATTGGGTGCTTTAATTTTTTTTTTCTTTTCTTTTTAGTCACACGCTTATCTCGAAAATGATCCTTCGGTCTTTAAAGCACACAGCTTCATGTTTATTTAGTCTGTTTCATAGCTGTTCAATGTAATTTAACCACTGCAGATTCGAAACAGTATTAAAATGCAAAGTATTTTGTTGCACACCTGCAATATGGAATTTATTCTCATTAATCTCTTACCTCTTGCTCAAGATCTAAGTCTGTGCGTACATGCATATTAGAAAACAATACACAAACTCATCCATCAACCATTACCACATGACTTAATATCATCACAAACTTTTTCTTTTTTTTTTTTTGGGGGGGGGGGGGGGGGGGGGGGGCGCTGGAATTTCTTTGCAAACTGCGCACTAGCAAAGATTTAAGATACATCAAAGTGTATTTCAAATCATGTCTAAAAGTTAATAGCTTATATGAAAAAACAAATCTAAAAAAAAAAAGGTTTGTCATTTTCTAATTACTGATTATTAATAGCTAGTGATATGTCAAACTCATAGTAAGACATAAAGGAATGATGTTAGAGCTGCTGACACGCTAATTATGGGGTATTATGGTCTAAACAGTTTTGTAAGGAAGTTGTTTGACTCCTGTTATTCTTAATTGTTCCCCACACCTTGGAATCAAACATCATTTATCTTTGCCAAGTCAAACATGATGAAGTACACTGTACACACCCCCATTCCGGGATGCATGCTTTCAATGTCTCACTCATAGCAGTGCAGACTCTAGGCGCCATAAGATACACTGCAGCCAGAGCGTGAAACCACAGACTGATGTCTCCTCCTCCTTCAAAACTGTCTTCGTGAACATGACAGTACATCACACACACAAACCAACATGGTTGACTCTCCACCGACATGAGACCAAAACGCTAGACAGTCGAGAAAAGCAAACATTATTCGCTCACACCGCAATCAATCTACCGCTGCCCATAATGGGTCAAAACGGACAAAACATCACAATAATCGACATATTCTTATTCGGACGGACCACTGGAGAAAAGGTGCTTGCATTCCCTGATGGATACAAAGGTCCAAGTGACCGACTCATGTTACAGTTTCTTAACAGCGCCAGAGCTAGCCTGGAGTATGAAACAATAAAGAACAAGTCTAAAAACACATTCTGTCTGACTTCACAGAGTTAAACAAAAATGTCATCTCCTTGTCCTGAAAGGCTGCATAACAACTCAGTAAAGTGTAAAAAACTAAAATCTGCTGTTGGCCTTCTATCAAAAAGCAACAACAACAAAAAAAAAAGTTCCCTGAATTTTATAGACTAGATGAAGCTAATCCTGAGTGTTTACTGCTAGAGTGATTAGTGACACATATCTTTGCCCGAACGATTGTTTAGTGCGCCTGCTCTAGCGTGAGGCACAGTCATATGCAAATGCTTAGCTTCGTTGGAAATGACAGGCATTGCGCTTGCTCTAAAACAGCTCCTTTTTGGGTAAGATAACTGTGTTTATTTGTTCTTCTCAACAAAAGCCCTGTGTGTGGTTACATTGTGGAATGGCTGCCCAACTCCTCCTGTGTCTGTCCATCTATTTGCCTCTCTAAGACTGTGTGGTCATCAAACTCTAGTTCAAGTGAAACAGACAACCACAGGTTTTGGTTTCAACTGGAGACTATTGCTTTTCTGCTGTTCTTGTCAAGGAGTGTTGACCAACTCGTACAACTCATATTTGCTGAAGAAACATAGGCTCAAACAAATGTTGTGTTATGACTCATTTTTTTTCTGGTTTCGGAAGAATTCGTCAGGATCTTCCTGCCATATGGATAAGAAAATGAATGAGCAAAAGTCTAGTTAAAAATGAACTGAAGTCATTCAAAGAAAAGTATATCTTATATCTAAAAGTATCTTATGAATTGACTGTTAGCATCAAGGATAAGATCGAACGGTGAAGCTCCTTTGACTGTACCTCTAGATGATGGCCAAATACACTTATCTGTACACCTTATATGGCCAAAATTGCAATTCTCACTTATGTCATTCAGTTGAAAACATCCATTATGGCTACAGATGGGAACATGTCTTTGGTGACATGTCATAGCTTGATTTATCTCAGGTCCTGTGACTTATTCTCATTGTTAAGCGGCAACCGAACAAATAGATCATCTCTCCGGGCCAGTTACCGACCTATATAGCCGGACTTACTTTGTGCCTCCGGACACAAGTTGTTTGTATCGTGGCCATTGTCAGAACGGACTGCGGTCGTGAGGTGTTTTGAGGTGAGTGTGAAGTGTATACACACGTGTGCACTCTGAAAGAACAGAGCGTGACTAAATGGCACAGTGTTCCGGCTGAACGCACGACTGCCTCTCAGGTCTAGTAGTGAGCTGAACATAGAGCACCCAGCTCTAAAGCAGGGAGATCTGAGCAAATTTCCCCTCTGTCTAATTGCTCCAAACTAGCTTGACTCACAGTGATTCACGACAACACACCAATTACGACGTAAAGTTTCCCTTCATCGCTCAAATAGGTGGTTCCTTTTTCATTTTAAACGGCATTATGGAGAGCTGAGGTGTGTCAAAAATTGAGATAATACTGCTGGTTCAGTACAAAGTCTGACACTAAAACTTAAATTATGCCTTGCATTTATCTCCATTTATTTTGTCTCCTCCATTGTCCTTTTTCTTTGCTAAGCATTCTCTCCACCTCTCTCTTTCTCTCTCTCTCTCTCTCTCTCTCTCTCTCTCTCTCTCTCTCTCTATCTCCCTCTTTCGCTCAGTCTTTTTCTCTCCCCTCTACAAACCTCCAGTTCAGAGCTCCTGTGACATCATTTCCTCTTTGTATTTTTTTTTTTTTTCTGTTTCGTTGCTATGCTGCCTTGTGACCTCATGAGGAACAATATCAATATAATAACATACATTAACAATTTAGAAATGAGAGGTTAGCAAACTATTATTCACAAAAAAAAAAACAAAGAAAAAGAAAAAAGGAGTATTGTGGCCTAGTTTTCTAAATTACTTGAGAAATGTCTTGATGATCATTTAAACCTGAAACTCACGCATAATTAATATGAATCATAATCTATGGATTTGAAATCATACAAAAAGTGCAATTACATGCATCAAGACCCTCAATAATTATGTTTTTAAAAAATCCCCCAGACAAACAAGACAAATTGGAAATTTGGATACAGAGTAATAAACCTAAACAACAAGCATTAACTTCATAGATCAATGGAAATAAGACTTTGACCAATTTATATTACAGACAATGAGCATATAACAGATTGTCCACCTAAAAAGTTACCAGATCCTCAATATCTTAGATTAAGCATAACTCCTGAAAATTCTGCAGCATTTACTTATGTAGAAAGGAGAAGTTATGTTTAATCCAATCCTAACCATTGACTCAGAATTTAAGTCTGACAATGCTTCATTATGGAAAAACTCTGAAAGGAGATTTATAAAAAAATTCACTGTTGAAAGGAAAGGTTAGCAACAGCATGTTAAGTAAACCAGACCAAGTCGAACTTGTTTTTCCTCTGTGGCATCAGGTCTACTGGCCAGGTTCAGCAGCTCAATTGAACTAAACTGCACTTGTGTGAAAACAAAAGACACGCTGGCTTAAGAATTGAGATGTTCTCCATTGATCTCAATGCAGTGACTGCCCCTGAAAAGCATCTGCTTGAATGCCTCTGTCGGCCGATAGCATCTCTAATGAATAGCTGCGTGTAGCCTACGCCGCGTTGTTGACTGATAGCAATCGGTCTACGAGGGGGAGGGAGAGTCTTGACGGCAATCTTCAAATTCCATCTTAACTCTCTGGATGTCTTCCACACTGTCGAACGCCCTGCCGGTGCCCTCTGAACAAGCCTGCAAAGGAGGCTGTTCTCAGGCACCACCCAGACTTCACCCCCCAGTGAGTGTGTGTTCTCTTTGCCTTACCCTATCACCACTTCGTAGGTACCGTGCTGATGGCAACGGCCGATAAAGCCATTCGTGCTTGCTCCTTCTGCTGCCTGGCTGTAACACCACGGAGTAGACCAGCAGAGTGTTTCAGTCTGCAATGGCACAACGCGCATAATTTTCCTCTTCTTCCCAAGGGGGACTTTATCTTTAGCCAAGGCAGGGAACTGTGAACAATTAGTGAATTTCTAGACTGGCACTGTAAATACTGTTGCTCAAATTGCTGTTGGAGCGGTGGGCATTTTCAAAGATCACTGGTTACTGGAAAACCCAACTTAAATCCATGCAGTGTACAGGCAAATCTATAGCCGCGTGGACCAAGCAGAGTTGAAAAATTCTTTACGATTCCTAAGCGCCACGTGTCGCCGCCAGATCGTTTGTAATCGAATAAGTCTCAGGTAGACGTCGTTATCACCTATTTATTTTCTTTTGGTCTTGCAGTGAAGCATTTTGTGGATTACCATCTTAAATCATCATAGCATACTTTTTTTTTTTTTTTATCTGAGATTGTGTTAGCATACGAGGTCAATGACCTTTCAGGAGGATGGTTGCCATGTTTTCAAGGAGTGTGTGCAGTGACTATAAACTCTGGCACTGGCACGACGCCTTGGACTGCAGTACACTTTGTGAGGCCTGTGAGCCGATCTGAGTAGGAGGTAGTCGAGTTTATCGGGCAGCATGGTCGATCGTATCTTTTACGGTCCTGCTGTTGGCTCTCCACGGGTGCAGGTCTCACAGATGCCAGGTGCCTACATCTGACAAGAGCTTGTGGTGGAGTTGTTCCAATCAGACTCTAGTTCGTCAACTTTGAAGGTCAGATTAATAAAATCTGTTGTTCCAGTTCAGGGGCGTAAGGCCAGAAATACGTGTAGTGATTAGTCAAGCTATCGTGATACGCAAGTCATGTTTGTCATGTTTTTGATGTTGCTCATGTTAAATCTTCAAATAGATCATGTTCTTGCACATCATTTTAGTTCTCAAGTGAGCTTGGTGTCATTACAGGTGGGTTTCTTGGTATCCCTCAAGGCGCAGTCATTGCTGGTACTATGTGTTTTACGCTTCTGGGAAGGAAATTACAGTCGCCGAGAGCAAATCAAATATATTGCAAGTCTTTGATATTAGGTAACCTTGTTTGGATTGTTTTATAATTATGTAAACAATCAGTCACAACAAAACAGTGACCGGAGTTAACAAAACAACATTAACCTTCGTTATCTGCTACTGGCTTGCGAGATCTCTGTTTAGAAGCAAAGAAAAAAACCTGCAGTTTTTTCATTTTTTTTTTCAAATAATCGTTTAAACACATTCATTTGGAATTTCTTGGTTTGCTTGTGCATTTTGACACAACTGAGACTTACTGGGTTGAAGAGGCTAAATTAAGGTAGCTACCAACAAACTGGCATTAGCAAACTGAAACTAGCAACATTAGTTTCCTTAACCATACAAATAGTCAGGGATATTGCTTGCTAACAATGAAGAAATGTTTAGCATACTACAGCTCAGTACAAAGGTGAAAATGAAAGGCTTAACTTGTAAAGATGGCTGTATACCTTCCAGAAAAGCACTGCTTGATAATCTGTCTGCCCAGCTGCACATGAACAAAAACCATATCTGGATGTTGAATGACTAAAACACTAAAACTGGATACATTTTTTTTTCAGTCACTGTTTTTAAGGGCCTACCTATGGACACTTTTAATGATACTTGTAAATGTTTTACTTCTGTTCGATTAGTTAGTTACTCTTCTTTGTTTTGTTAGTCTTGAGTTTTGTTTTTTGTTTTTTTGTTTTTTCTCTCTCTCTCGCTCTCTCTCTCCTCCCCTTACCCCTGTAAGTTTTTGGCACTTGCTGGGCTGTCATTGTGAATGAGAAATTGTTCTTAATGTCTTGCCTAGTAAAATAAAAGTTAAATAAAAAAATAAAATAAATAAATGACAGTTCTGTCTTCCATGGTGAATGGAAATGAGGAGTGTTCTTTCCTTTAAACTCCCACCATTTTTGGATTATCTCTGGATCATTAATCTGATTTTAGGTAATTAGGCTACTTTGAACACAGAGAGACAACATGAGATCAGTGGTGGAGGTGGAAATTCTCGAGACTGACGTGCCTGAGAAACTTGTTTATGGTTATTTGAAAGCGAGCAAGAAAAGAGAGTTACAACAGGCAATGGCGTACTTTACTAAACATTGCTTCTAAAGCCTTCTAAAGATTCTTTTTTTTTTTTTTTTTCAAATCCATAACTTTCACAAGTGAAACTATTTGGGACGAAACAGTCAGGAATTTAAGTGATGTTCTGTCAAGGTAATGGGTGACATGTTCCTCTTCGCCTCTTCCTGTCACTCATTGGTCGGTGAGTTTCTGAGAACATGAGGTCAGAGTTAACAGGATGTAAGGCTATAAAGACATTGGTCTCATGGGAAACCTGAACGCACAGCGTCGCTGGAAGATCTACTCCAGCTACTCGCTCCTCTTCCTCAGAGGAGGGTTAAAAGCCTTGCATCTTAATCCTCAAGATAAACATTTGGAGAAGTATTTTGTCTATTGTTGCTGTGAAGCTCAGCTCCTCTAGTCGATCCAGGGGATTAGAGAGATCAAACAGGATCATCGCAGCCTTCAGGTGGTCACACTGCGTGGAGGTAACTGGAGGCCGACACGAAAAAAAAAAAAAAAACCCCAACAGAACACTCATAAGAAAACAATGACAGTCTTGTTTTCAGAAGCCGACTCTTTGTAAAGAGGTGATTTTTCTGGGCCGACGCCTTTCTCAAGTCGTGATTTCGCTCAGGGTAGATCATTCAAATCTGTCGAAGTGAGTTCAGTTTTTGCCCCAGAGCTCCTCTCTGATCTTTCATGGGTGGCATCATCACACTCATTTCAGAAGTGTTTTTCTTTATGCATCATATTTTTTTTTGTTTGTTTGTTCTCCCTGTAATCTCAGCTGTGCTATAAACATCTTGTATCTCTGACAAAGACGCATGCTTACGTGGATTAGGCCCCTTTGTTATTATGGCTACACAGATCTCCTCCATCTTTGCGCTGTACTGATGGTCATGAGAGGCCAGAGCGAGTGTGGTTGGGATGTTTCCACTCAGCTCATCAGGCCTGAATAGGCTTTGTGTACAGTTTGCTGTGAGGATATCTATCTAAATGAGGGTGCATTCAAGATTTGCAGTGAAGGAGGATGTTTTGTGCCTTTGCGCCAACCCTCCTGGGTGGTACAAGGGGATGCCCCCCGAGATGAGATAGCATTGAAAGTGTGAAAAAAGGTGATGCGCTACAAAAGACTAGAAGGAAATGTGGGAGGGCTGACTGAAGGGGAAAAGACAGGTAGGCTGTCAGTCTTGTGTTTGTGCCCTCTGTTTGGTGTGACTGGCACTGCATCTGAAGGCTCTCGGCTACAATGAAAAGCACCGATATTAAAATGAAAAGCAGATGTATGGTACGCGATAAGAGCGCTTTCATTTTTTTTGTTGGTCGGGGCGCAGTTTTATAGCGCAGTGATTTTAAATAAGTAAGCATACAGTAGCTAATTTAGAAGTTTAGTCTCCCTCTCTCTCTCTCTCTCTCTCTCTCTCTTTTTTTTTTTTTCTCCTGACAGTCTCAAAAGTACAACTGCCAGTCACAAGTACAGTGTTGATAGGAGAGCAAAACACCACCACAAGTCAAATGATATTTTGTAAATATATGACAACATGATGGGAGTGCTAATTTATGATAATATTTACATCACCGAGGGGCCACAGATCACTCACGATTAACCTTTTTTTTTTTGTTTCTCTAACAGGTCATTTCAAACCCTTTCAAACTTAATGTCAAAATAATACTTTATCCAGTGTTTGTAAAATGGCAGTTTTTCCCCTAAATAATATGTGTTGGATAAAATGACAGTTAGACAGTGTTAGTACAGGCAGAGCAGGTTATAAGGAAAGAGGAAGTTAGAAACAAGTTGACAAACAAGCGAGACAGCTTTTTAATTTTCCTCCCTGTTGGCTAACAGAGAATTGCAATACCAGGAATTACAGTCAGATGGACTCTCGACCTGGAGTTTGCCTCAGTCGATGTCATTACGACTCAGAGCTGTCAGCCTCTTTCCGCTGTTCGTGAACGCGATGACCAAATGTGTTTTTGTGTCGATGTAAGAAGGACGAGAGTGAGGTCAAACCTCAGCTCGTTCCACTGCGAGAAGAACAACCGAACACGCACTTGTACTTTCTCCGAAGTAAACAACAGCGGATGTCCAGAATAAACACCTGTGACCCTTGATGCCCTTGCCAGCATACTGCTGTGACTGCGTCTCATTCCCAAGCGCTCTAGATCCTGATCTTGTATTTGGAAAGGGAATACTTCACAGAGGTTCCCATCAAGAGAGAGAGAGAGAAAAAAAAATGAAAAATAAAAAACAGTGTTATCATATTCATTTGAGCTTGGGAAAAGTCATACATTTTCAGGTCCTGGATTACTTGTCAGTGGAAGTTTCGAAGAAATTTACGTTCAGTATGGTTATGCTTTTCATTCGTGCATCCACGGCTGTGTACAGACCATTGGATCCTAAAGAACATGAAAATACAGATCGAAACAATTCATTAAAATGTTCTCTCCATCATGGCCACTAGTATCTACATCCAAAGATCGTCAAGAGCCATCTCCCTCTGCTCAAGATGAATTAATCAAGGTGTTTTTTTTTTCTTAAGTTAAACAAAACCAAAACCTTCACAATTTTTTTTTCTCAACCTGAAGGGTCCAGAGAAACAAAACCCACATCAGCGTTACAGTTCAGTCAAACGTTCTGCAGCGCGGTCGTCGTGGTCATCTTTCAGTCAGGCATCTCACTCACGTACCCAGCCTCATCCTTCTAGATGCCTAAACCACAGCATGCTGAGCTTCCTCTGTGCTGAGTGATCCAAACGCTGGTGGTCTAACCATGGAGGAGCATTTGTTTTCTGTCCAAGTGACCTCTTGATGTCTCTTCTGCACAAAGGTGCTCCCTCATCAGTCGTTAGGGGAGAGGAAGTAGCTGTCAGGAGTTTTCTTTATGAGTTTCTTTTAGAGACACTCCCCAAACTGCAGCTGAAATACACACATATGTTTGTCAGAGCTTTCTCTGTCTTTAAACATCTGATTGAGCTGCTGGTGAATGCATAAGGGATGTCACACACCTGGATGTATAGCGCACTATTCTCTCCATTGGGCTGAGAAAGGCATGTAGTAGGCTACACGATTCTCCTCACTGGTCTGAGAAATGCATGTAGTGCAGTATTCTCCCCACTGGCCTAAGAAAGATAACTGAACATAAATGAAAACAATGTGTTTCTCAACCCCCGCCCCCCCACCCCCCACCCTTTTTTTGTAAAAAATAATTGGAAAACAAAATTAATTTAATTAGGAGAGAAATTATTATTATTATTATTATTATTATTATTATTATTACTATTATTATTATTATCGTTATTATTATTGTTGTTCTTGTTGTTGTTGTTATTATTATTGTTGTTGTTCTTGTTGTTTCCTACTTGGTTATCAGAACCAACATTTTTCATTTTCTTATTTTTTTTTTAACAGTAACTTTTTTTTTTAAATTACCACTGATTAACTATAATAGAGAGCCGTCTGTAAGTCCGTCTGTCCAGTCACAATAAACGAGAGGCTTTACAAGAGTCTGAGTAAATAGACTGGCAACTTGACACTGTCATGTACACTGTAAAATATTCTAGACTCCAAAAAAGGTCTTAACCTGATCAAAAGTTTTGGAAAGGTGATAAAAATTCCTTAGCAACAGTAAAAAATACAGTGGTACTCATTAGTCGAAATAAAACAGATTCATGAAAGTGTAATTAAATGTGACTTGACAGTCTCTCCATCCAGTGTCCAACAACATATCTTCATTTGTTCCACGCCGTTGATTTGTGACTTTAATCAACGCCACTGTTTCAGCGAGAGAAATAAAACAGGAATGTTTTTAACTTCAGGAACTTCCATGGTCCAGAGACAGAGTTCTATCTAATTGGATTCGGTGGACTATGAGTCTATTCACTTGAGGTGAGACGTTTAGAGGTGTGAACCTGGCCAATTAGTGCCGAAGCCCAGACAGAACAGTAGAGGAATCAGAATTAGTGAAGCACAGAGTTAGTGAAGCACAGAGTTAGTGAAGCACAGAGTTAGTCAAGCACAGAGTTAGTGAAGCACAGAGTTAGTGAAGAATCAGAGTTAGTGAAGAATCAGAGTTAGTCAAGCACAGAGTTAGTGAAGCACAGAGTTAGTGAAGAATCAGAGTTAGTGAAGAATCAGAGTTAGTGAAGCACAGAGTTAGTGAAGCACAGAGTTAGTCAAGCACAGAGTTAGTGAAGCACAGAGTTAGTGAAGAATCAGAGTTAGTGAAGAATCAGAGTTAGTCAAGCACAGAGTTAGTCAAGCACAGAGTTAGTGAAGAATCAGAGTTAGTGAAGCACAGAGTTAGTGAAGCACAGAGTGAGTGAAGAATCAGAGTTAGTGAAGCACAGAGTTAGTGAAGAATCAGAGTTAGTGAAGAATCAGAGTTAGTGAAGCACAGAGTTAGTGAAGCACAGAGTTAGTCAAGCACAGAGTCAGTGAAGAATCAGAGTTAGTGAAGCACAGAGTTAGTGAAGCACAGAGTTAGTGAAGAATCAGAGTTAGTCAAGCACAGAGTTAGTAGGTGTAGTGTGTACACGTTTGTTACTGCCTATATGGACTATGGACTATGCACTTGCCGTTTATTTCCTAGTTGCATTTTTTGCATTTGCTTGTTTTGAAAAAAAAATTCCAAGATGTGTTTTATTAAATCTGGCCCCTTAAAATTGCGAACATTATAAAGAGATCATTTTTAAAATTTGATTCTAGCAAAATTGACCTCTGAAGACTATTTCATTTATGAGGAGATGATGAAACTTTTTTTTTTTTTTTAATAAAACGTTTATTGTTCAAAATCAAAAATACAGCTCAGCAGATAAAAGGAATAAATGGGGATTTTCATTGCATTTGACCTACAATCCAAACACACCTCAAATAAACTGTAGCAGACCCAGTAGGAGGGAAAGGTCGTAAAAAAACCTACGGTCAGACTTTAAAAGAAAGGGCTGATCAGCGACAGCTGAGATCCATGATGCTTACTGTAGATTCGAGGCTGCATGTCACTCGTTTCACATGGGTGGTTGAAGGCCAGAGAAACGGCGCCACCAAACCCATAAAACAGTAAGGCATTGATTAGACGCTGGCCGTGTGCACTCCATATAACACTGCAGATTCTGGACAAACAAAACTGAACGAAAGAAAGAAAGAAAGAAAGAAAGAAAGAAAGAGAGAAAGTAAGAGAGAAAGAAAGAAAGAAAGAAAGAAAGAAAGAAAGAAAGAAAGAAAGAAATGGGGGGAAAACGCCCTGACACAAACCCCACTGGTTGCCAGAATATCAGATGTGGATATCTAAGATCTGTATTGGGGGAGAAAAAAAAATCATTATGACATTCCTACAGCTTAACCAATCAAATCAGAATAAAGGAAGGTGCTAATGTTCAGTTTTCAAATTATTTCATAGCTGAGTTTCAGCATTGCGTGTCTGCAGTTGCATACTTTAACGACATGAATTCTTTTTTTCTGACTTCTGACAACAACTAATTGTTTAAAGCAAAAATGAACAGACAAAACAAACTAACAAGAGCAAGGACAGACAGACGAGACTAAGCCACATCAAAATACCTGGTTTCACAATCAGTGTATGTTTCTCGGGCAGTTCATTTTTAATATGTCACCTCCTCCTTATACCTGCTCATTTAAATGCTAGAGGTCTTAAAAATAAATAAAAGATGTTTGGAGCACAGCTTTTCTGTTGTTCAGCTCCACATATGTATGCTACACATCACACACATAATGTAATGTTATGTGTTTGAGGGGTTGGGGTGGACCACCCACCCCTGCGATGTTGAAACAGGGTCCAGAGAGGGCAATTAAGCTGTTTCCCCGGGTCACTCAAGTCTTACTCGTTAAAACTGTGAATATATAGAGGCGTTGGGGGGGCAAAAGAACACTGAGTCGATAGAGAGAAATGTGGACATATGACACTCTGGTTCATAAATACAGGACAGAATACATTCATTAGGTATAGTTCATTATTCTATCATTTCCGTCATTCTTTCATGTGCGTGTGTGTGTGTGTGTGTGTGTGTGTGTGTGTGTGTGTGTGTTTCAGAAAGTGTGTTTTGGTTTGCGTATGGTGTATGAACCAGGTCTTTCAGAGGGCACCCGTGTGGATTGTGGTCCTGTCTACCATGGTTTTTGAAATCTTTTAAACAGGAAAATCTGTGCTATTTCTCCGCTCTATTTTTAGCCAACATCTATCTCTCAATCTGACTTTACCGGCTGTCTGAGTAAAGGTGATGTTCAAGATCGGTAAACGTTCTCTGTCGTTTGCTAAAGTTTACTTGTTTACTGCCAAATTGAAATAATCCAATGTTACTACCAGTCAAGGTTCCATATTGGTGGCTTACACGGTAATCTGGCGCAATTTAAATCATTCCCCTAAAGTAAAACATTAGACCTTTCAGCAATACTTGTACACGGACCTATTACTTAGGTTAGTGCAATAGAAACGTAGGGAACAAACAGACAGGAAGTCCAGGTTGGTGATAAAAAAAAAAAAAAAAAAAAAACCACCATCAACTACAACAGTGCAAAACCACAACCATACATGAGAGAAACTATGATAGGTTAGGGGGCACGGAATCACTGGAAAGAAACAGCATAGAAAAACCTCTCTCCTGTTTTCATGGAAATATCTGATTGGTGGTCCCTCCACACACTAGTCTAAACTCCCAACTGACAACTCAAAACACATTGTCCTCCCTTAACGAGGGAAGAGAACAGATTTATGCCACCAAAGCTATAGCTAAACTCAATAGAGTCCGATCCAACATACGAAGACTTGAGCAGCATTGCTCCGCTGGAACGGAGAGCTGTCATAACAACACAGCTGCCAAGACTGGTGTGAACATTCTTCCATCAGCAGAAGGGATCCTGAGTGATTTGAAGACGAGGTCAAAGGTGAGGAGGTGATTCATGGCCTGGAACAGATAGGAGGGGTTTGGTTTCTACACTGGAGAGATCTCTAATTCAGTTGTTTTGGCTTCAAACGCTTGAAACGCTGTGATATCACATGCAGGATTCTACATCTTTGAGAACGATGAAGAACCATAATCAGGGAAACACCCTTACTGTAAAATTGATCAAAGGTGCCACAGGGGTTGGTTTTAATCCCCTCCTGAAAGGTTTCACAACTGGATGACGGTGCTAAACACACCCTTCGGAGGACCACTTCATTGGGTCATGTGCTCCATACTGGTGATGACAACTTAGAGATGATCTAATGCATAAATATAACAGATGTTGTGAGAGATTAAGGGTCTTTTTTTTCTAATTGTGTAAATGTGTTTCGATCCGGCACTCCTCTCTTCATCTGAAGGAGTTGAACGACGTTATCCCTGGGGAACTTTTTGCAGTTGGTCAATTTAAAACGATTATGAGCCGGTAGGTGCCTCTTCACAGAGTACGTGTGTGAGGAATATGGATTTTTGGGATTTTTTTTTTTGTCTTTTTCTTTCTTTTCTTTTCTTTCTTTTTTTTTTTTTTTTTTTTGCTAACAGACAGTTAATTGACTATCACTTGTGTTACTCATTTGCATTATTCTCCAATTCTATTCTTCTCTGTTCTGCTTCTATTCTGGAAACACATGCCATATAGCTCATACACACAAACATATACACACACACACGTATATACATACATACAGACATACATACATACATACATACATACACACGCACACACACACACACATATATATATATATATATGAGTGTATACACACACATACACACACACACACACACACACACACACTGTTCTGGATGGTCTTTAGGAGTTATACCTGTCTTAAAGAGATTCAAAGAGATCCAATTAGAATTTCTCAACACCTGATGCAGTTAATCCTCTGAGCACACTCTGAATACTCCTTTACCATAGACAAAAGGCCCATAGATTGGTGTCAGGTACACCTGAAAGAAAACTGTTGACATTTGTGAGTCTTCAGAAAGCACTACGTGACACAATGGAGCCACTCCTGTCTGTCTCTCAGTCTTTTCTTATAATCACTTTGACACGAGCTCTTGGGGTAAAGGTTTGATTCTACCTTTATCTTATTTAATAGTTTGCTTTGTTTCGTACGTCACATACGTGTCTTTCATGCGTTACGTTTGTAAAAAGCCACTGTAATTACTCTGACTTGGTTCACTTATTACAACAGTACCACCGTTTGACCCTCTTTCAGAGAGGAAATACACAATAGCATATGCAGTAGGCTAAATTATAATATATATAAGTATATATATATATCTACATATCTATCTATATATATATGTGTGTGTGTGTGTGTGTATATATATGTATAAATACATATAGAAATATTTCCCACACATTACACTTATTGTACTTTGCCATAGCAGACTAAGGATGTCTTTGGTCGAAGGTTCTCACACAACTTTACTGTTATCAAAATGATCTCTTTATCTCATCCTGATGAAGTATGCATGAGACAACAGTGTTCAACCCGAATGAGATAAGAGGATTGCGTGAAGAAAAGTATGAATTAGTCTGGAATGTCTTGTCTGTGTGCACATGTGTGCATTCACACTTTCCTCTCTAAAATCTATGACTCTTCTCTCACACAATGAAAGAAGTGAAACAGTGTTCTTTCATACCACTTTTTTTTTTTTTTTTTGAGAACACACACGCAAAAGTACAGAGCACCATATCAGGTTTAGATTTCTCTATTTCTTGGTCACTTCCTCTCTGACTCTCCAGCTACACTGAGGAATGGTTTGTCTTAGACATATTTGACCAGGGGCAACAGTACTGGGGCTTGAGGCAGGTCTTTGGGGTTTGTTTTAGTAGATAGAACCCGCAGTAGGGGCCAAGGTGATGACGTGACTGCTCTCCTCTGCTCCTTCTAGGAGAAGGTGAGAAAACATGCTACCAGCATTGTCCTCTCTTGTTTGTAAGCACAGCAGAGGAGACAGATAATCTGGCCATGAGAGCTAGGGGCTGTTGTAAATTACCTGCCGATGATGTTGATAAACTCTGTCAAAATCACCTACAGTCCAACACCTGGACTTAAGAAAGTCCTGCAGAGATTTGTCTGATTTGGACTAGATTAAAATCAGGATTTGGGTGAATCTGGGGTGAGGATATGCTTTCACATGCAGCAAAAAACTATTTCACACAGAAATACCGTGAAAAGAAGTCTAAAATTGTGTGTCTGTGTGTGTGTGTGTGTGTGTGTGTCTTTGTGTATGTGTGCGTATGTGTGTGTGTGCGTGTATGTGTTTGTGTGCATGTATGTGTTTGTGTGTTTGTGAGTGTGTGTGTGTGTGTGTGTGTGTGTGTGTGTGTGTGTGTGTGTGTGAGTGTGTATGTGTGTGCGTGCGTGTGAGTGTGTCTTTGTGCTTATGAGTGCATGTGTGTGCTTGTTAGTGAGTGTGTGAGTCTGAGCATGTGTGATGGAAACAGCGAAATACTCATTTCAGAGCAAGAGAACAGCCCGCTGTGAGTCATACGATAGGGATCAGTTTGTCAGCATTAACTTCACCAAACAGACTTGACGATTTGTTTATGACGGCAAACAAATTTACTTGAAGCCACTGAGATTCGGAAGATAATTCAAAAGCATTACCGCAGTATTTAACACAGACCTCCTCGTAACACAGATCTCAATGACAAATCAAAACCAGCGAAGGCAAAATGAAAGCCAAAGTTTCCCCTTTAAAAGGCCTCATTTTCTTTACTCATCAGGCTTGATCAGAAAATCAACACTAACGTTACAGATGAAAGAAAATTGCTGATTCAAATTTGTTCCAATTGCTGCAATTAAATAGCTGTGGTTGGGCGATAGTATCTTCCCGACCCTCCACCCATAAAAGAGCAAGACTCAAGCATTAAATAATTCTGTTATCAGAAATAGCCCAGTCCAGCTTTGATGTTGTTGGTTTAGAAAATGGCATGAGTCCATTAGGAGGCAAAATTAGGCTGGAAGTGGAGCTGCAAAGACGCCGGTGCTCTGAAGAGACGAATGGGAGGTCAGGCCAGACAGGCGAGATACGTGGGCAGCTGATAACTGCACCATCTAAGCCGTTTGTTGGAACGCGTTCCCCTGTTCAGCCTGTTGAGAGAATCAAACTAAGGTTAACATATATATCTTAAAATCGTGTATAACTGATCTTGGTGAGATTGGTGAGAGCGTTTCATTCCCTGGCAATTGACCAATATCTTGCAGTTACCCCTTTCTTTTTTAGTTCTCCTGATCCTTCGGGCTAAAAAAATGATTGTCCAGACAGATGAAAACATGTACAAGACAAATCTGTTCAGAGAAAAAGAAAACTCTGATTTATAGATTTTTCCTCAGCGATATGTCATACTGAATGTTTGCGAAAGGGCCCCGGAGACTTCTTATTTGGGTCGCTACGCACAAAGGAACGCCACCTTCCGCCTGCCAGTCAATCTCTATTACAGCTACTTTAGCATATGATGTCAAGACGGTCAACTTCAAAAGATGTGGGTTATCAAAACCATCCAGAAAAAAAAAATATCCAGTGTAACATCTTAGGAACATCTCCAAGTATGGCTGTAAAGTCTGGCAAAATTACCCACAATTCCCTGCGGCTATAGACAGTTGCACAGGCACTGATGCACACCACTAAGAATACATCATCTGAACCAGAGTTTACCGAGGCAAAGGAGGAAATGACAGGACAAGTCAAATTAGGAGGAATAATCTCTATCCGGTTGGCAGGCAGCTCTTGATCTGCATAGATACTGCGTTTCTCTTCCACTTCAAAAGTGTGGTGATTCCATAAATGGACCCAAAAAACATGAGACAGCCCTTCTGAACGCCGTACGACAGAAACAAATCCACATGACCAGGTTGAACGCCGGCTATTGCAACACGTCGAGTTTTGGATGCGTGAATATGTTAAACGTCGTCTCGATGCTATGAATTTGTTCAAAGTTTAATCTTGGCACTTCCAGGCCGCCATAATTCACGATGAGGTAAAAATTACAAGAGTTATCAGATTAGTTTAATGATCATGTGTAAAGTGAGGGATTTTTTTTTGTCTTTCGTTATCTGATGAGATGTAATTGAAATAGCAGTTAATGTTTATTATTGCTACGTTCTGCAGTTCTAATCTTTTAATCTGAAGGTTTGAGGCCTTCTGGGATTAGCCACAGCTACTGTACAGAATAGCTGACGGGGTAGGGGTGGGGTGGGGGGTCTAGAACCATTTCCGCTGTGTTTATATAACCTCAACGACCGTTTAGGCTGTTTGTTTCAGAGCCAGTGTGGGGGTCATAGCACTTTGGCAATGCAGTTCTTTTAATTGTGTAATGAGGGTATTCGAAAGTTCTGTTTATTTTTACTCATGCCTTATCAAAGGCTTTCGAGAGCAATTCTGCTTAGATATAATGACTATTAGGTTTAAAATGACTGCAGTAATCAGGGAACATGCCGAGAGGCAAACCGGTTTGCTTAACCCTGGGTGGCACAATGTGGCCGGGAGACCAGGAGAAAACAATTGGCCGCGTTCCTCGTGCGGGTGACTGGGCCAGGCCTCCCTTCCCTGTTCCTGCTCAGCGGAGGTCACTGACGATCCGGTGCCTGTGCAGTTGTGGTTAAAGTCAGGCAGATAGCAGTCTCCTTAAGGCATGTTTGGTCGTTTGCCAACACTACGCAGGTTTGTAGTGTGGAAAAACGGCCTCCTAACTGTGCTCCAGCCGTACTCACCTGGACTGATTTACCTGCTGCGTGAGAGGGCGACCTAAGAGACCGCATGTAATTGGGCGTTCCAAATCAGCAAAAAAAAAAAAAAAAATGAAAAATGTGGAAGGTGCTAAAACTGTTATAACAGTGCTAGAACAAAAAATATTCATTTTGTGTGCATCACTGAACTTCAAGAACTGTGCCATTTACGTAAACAGCACGCAATGTAATGTACGCACAATAAAATATCTCTTAACAACGATTAGGTACAAAAGTACAAAAAAAAAAAAAAACTCATCGTGCCATAGCTAGCCTTACAAAATGCCAGGTTCAGGCTTCCAGAGAAAAGAATACTTAGCGTGTTCACCAGGCAGGAGAGGCATGATGACAATTGAGCCCAGGACAGCACGGAAACAGGCCACATGTGAAAAGATTCGGTCCTGTGTCTGCATAACGTATTCCATTTGTCATTGTCACATAAAGCTCTGGAGACGGCATGGGTAATCTGGTGCTTATTTAAAAAAACTGAATGTAAAATGCCGTATCCACCTGGCTTTCATCGCCACACAGTCAAAGAGTTGAGGTCATCTCTATTTCTTAGACATCAAGCGCTCAGGTAGTTTAAGATCCACTCTGTATACTGAATTCAACTATATATAAAGCTCTTATAAAAGTCCAATTACTGTCCATCACATTTTTTCCTCAGTTTGACCCATTTGAATGTAAAGTGAATTTCACAGCGAGATCACAGCGCGTATTACACATTGAAAAAGTCATTTCAAAGATACTTTGTGAGTTTCAGTGTAGGAAATGATGCTGAGCGTCAAAGCCTAAAGCCTCTTCACTCGTCTGGATTGTGTAGAGTCTTATTGTGTTTTAAAAACCGTTTTTGTTGGTTCAACAGTTGGTTCAAACTGTGGCGAAACAGAATGGAGAGATAAACTCCACGTCTCTGGAACATTATGGCAGTGCACTCTGTTCAACCATAACCAGCTGTAAATAACTCTAGTACGTTACAGTCAGATGTTATAGCAGACGATTTTGGTAGTAACTACTGTAAAAAAAAAAAAGAGAGAGAGAGAGGACTGTTTTCCCTTTTTGATGTTCCCATAAGAGGGTTGATTTACTGTCGATATAAACATTACCTTTGGGTTTCCATAATTTCTCCTTTTCACAAGGTTCCCTGTATTTTTCAAACTTTCAAGTTTTTTTTTTTACTGAACTTTGGTTCGTGGTTTGTGCTTTTTTTTTTGTTTTACAGCAAACGTACGCTGCCTTTTGGCCTGTTTATAGAGATAAAATTAAATGAGGGGAGATGTCTGGAATTGTTTTTTTGCTTTTTTTCACTGGACGTCATGGGAATAACGTAAGGCCCTGGTTTTCAAAACAACACAAATGTCATAGAGAAGGAGAGAGAGCAGGAGAGAGAGAGAGAGAGAGAGAGAGAGAGCAGACGGCTCTAAGCCCGGTAATTCACAACAAACAAGGCATCTAAAAAGCACCATTAGTGTTTATAAAGCTATGACATCAGCAGCAGTGATTACAAGCTTAAATCCCTTGGGGGTGATTTGTTGAGAGGTTCATGAATGCCTGTTTTTCATAATTTTCCACAATCGTGACCAACTGAAAATCACCCTGTCCTTTTTGTATATTCCACTTATCCACATTAATAACAATGCATCCTAGTTCAGTGTGAACCACATATACTGATAATTCTGTTTTTATAAACTTGTGAAAGCCCTCTTCTTTTAGCATAAGGTAATATTTGCAGTGTGTGTGCGTGTGTGTGTGTGTGTGTGTGTGTGTGTGTGTGTGTGTGTGTGTGTGTGTGGGTGCACATGTATATATGCGTGTATGGGTGTGTGTTTGGGGGGTTGATTTGAGCTCTGTTTTGATTTAAGCTCCACTCCACTGTACATCTGGGTTTAAGCAGTGTCTTATAGATCCAAAACCGTTAATGATGAACCTGTTTTTGGTGAGCACTGTTTGTTCAGACTAGATGGCGCGTGTTTCTATTTCTTCAAAGCCCTTTACACAATGACAGCTTCTGCAAATTTCAATAGCTCAATACATGCGGAGTGACGAGATTTCACAGCAGCGGGAAAATATGTGCAGTCAACTGTGATTTGTTAAGAATTAACTGAGAAATAGGAGTTTCGTGCGCAGTTTCGGGCTCAGAACAAATTCCTAAATGTTGTATAGAACAAATTCTTTTGAGACGTTTAAAATGACATTCATATAATCGCTATTGCTGAGTCAGTGATTATGATGATGGCGAAGATGATGAAGATGATGATGATGATGATGATGATGATGGTAGTGATGATGATGATGATGATAGTGGTGATGATGATGATGATGATGATAGTGGTGGAGGTGGTGGAATTGAGAAAGGGTTAAATCAAGATTACACAATAGAAAGCTACTTCATCCCCTATCATTAAGAAAGAAAAGGTGTTTTCTTTTTGTCTGAATGCTTCTTAAAACTTGATCTGGGCTGCACTGCGACAGGTAAATTCAGACTGGTACATCAAACATGCACACTGAGAAAAGCCAGACCTGTAAGACAATCCTTTCAGAGGGCAGTCATCCTCAAACAATGGCAGAGACAGCTAGTGTTACTTATGTGCATGCTCTACTGCCAATGAAAACCATTTTGGCAAGTGTTAAAAGAGGCAAGAGTGGCTGGGTTGAGACAGAACTGTCTACGTCTCTCTCTCTCTCTCTCTCTCTCTCTCTCTCTCTCTCTCTCTCTCTTTGTGTGCATGTGAGTGTGTGTGTGTGTATGTGTATTTTCTTTCCATGCCAAATTCACCTACCGATCTTCCTGTTTATGACTCAAAAAGTCAACATTATATTTTCACGTTATAAAGCTGTTATAAGTATATGAATGATATATCTTCACACATTGCTTTAGCCTCATACTTCCATTCACATATTAGCACATGCACATTACAAATACTAAATTTACGATTAGTTTTTTCTTTATTTAATATCCAGGAATTCACACATTTTTGCAATCTTGTTGTTGCTGTGAATCTTTGCACTATTCAGTCAATTGAATAACATGGTGAAAAAACCAGTAGCGATTATTAAAAGTCAAAACTGGGTTGACACATGCACATCACAATATGTAAGCTAACATGTTCTGCAACTCACATATGCTAAAAAAAAAAAAGTCTACAGTATCTGCCCCTTTTCACCCTGTCTGCGGCTGTAAACATTGTTTACTGTGGTATGTAAACCTGTGGAGTTCATATGAGGGTTTGTGCTCGCAGAATGTGGTCTGAACACGTACTGCCATAGTTTACCGCTCTCAGCCAAAACTTTTTCCATTTTTCATGCGGAATTCAGGGACACTCATGCATGGAGGATTTCACTCTAAGGATAACCCGATCTTTCCCTCTCCGACCCACAACACACTACATGAGAAAATTCGAGACAATACTACCTGTATTAAGCACATGTTAAGGACACAAATGAAACTTTGCTACAAATAATTCTGGTAAATAAAATTCAGGTGAATTTAATAAGATTTGCTCTGTCCATTTTATTTGTGCTTCACGAGACAGGACAGAGGATTTTCACAGTGTAAAGGAACATGCTTATATGCATGTGACTAAATGATATTGTATGTCATTAATAATAAACATAGGTTACATCTAGTTGAGATCGATTCTGAAATCGTAATGCACGGATCTAAAATAAGATAATTCAGAAATATATGTTTTCGTCCACAGATAGAAATTTACTTGTACAGTTAACGCAGTGCAACACAAACAAACCTTAAAATAAAAAGAACGACAAACACCAAAGTCTCTCAAAGGAGAATGATATAAAGCCCCTTTCCAATTTACCATAAATCTATTGCCTGACTGATGGAGGGGGGAGCCATTACAGTGAGCCTGCCAACAGCAACAAGACCAAAGGCCTGCTTTCTCGCCGCCGTTGCCCTTTTGAGGTAGACTGACTCCCGATTCAGACGACCACTGACCTCACGAAGCACCGCAGTAATGTCTTCATAAACAGCTCGCAAATGAACGGACAGAAGTCATTCCAAGCAAGCGCCATCCTAGAGCCGCACGCAAGCGAGGGGTTTAAGGCTCACCCCCGCCCCCCCAAAAAAACAGAAAAGAAAAACCTCCATCTGCAAAGCTCAGGCGCATCATTCCACAGTGGGGGTTATAATTGCCGGTGAGTAACACTGCTTGCAGTACTGGCAAGGGAACAATATTATCCCACAACAACACTGCCACCTGCTGACAAAGCTACGCTATTGGTTTAGTTATGTGTTAGATTTTACGCCTAGATTTTCAGTGGTGAAGCTGTTAACCTTAATTTTCCCTCTTGGTCTGTTTGATCACAGCAGTCTTCAGACAACATCTACAAATAATTACCAGATTGCAGGTACTTCTGTGGATAAAATGTGCTTGCATATAACACAACATTAAGAGATACTGCTTCAGTTACATTACAGTTACCCATAGACTAATAAAATGTTTTCTCTTTTTAATTCACTGGCCCTAGAAGGGCCAGATAGAACTTCAGTCGAGTGGTCATTTCAACTTTTAACATTTAAGGCCCATGCGGTCTTAAAATTTTTTGAATGGAACAGATAATTGTTTGTCCAGATATTGTGAGGTGATCATGTATGATGATGGAGGGGGGAATTTTTTTTTTCTGATGTAACAGTCATTGTTGGACACCCTGGAGATCCAGTTCTTGAGTGCTTCAAGGTTCTCTTCTATGAATGCACAGTTAACTCAGGTAAGCCTCTGGAAAACAGTTTAGCGCTTTTCTCAGATGCGCACAGATATGTTCTTGCTCAGAACTTTGGTTGTCTTTTTTTCCCCCCACAGATTTAAAGTGCGGAAATTTTTAGCATAGTGAAACATGTTTAAAGAATATTAGATGATTACAAATTAATTTAAGACATTGAAATGAAGGAAAATATTTCGAAACAAAGAACGAATAGAGAATGAGACAAAATTTGTTTCTAAAAAAAAAAAAAAAAAAAAGACTTCCAGTTAAAATAACTTTAACTTTAATGGCACCATGTCACTCTCCCACGACTAGAAATCTAAAAATCGTACGCTACACACAATACACAAACAAAATGGGTATCAAACGGAGATTGAAATCATAAACCCACTCAGAACGCAACTACCTCAGTATCAAAACATGAGATCTCTGAGCTTGTTTTTTTTTTGTTTTGTTTTGTTTTGTTTGTTTGTTTTGTTTTTTTAAACAACAAAAGTTTGCAAAAAATTTGGTTTCACTTCTCTTCAATATCTCTCGTGCAGTATTGAGTTGCACCATCGCCTTCTGGGAGTAGTTCACAGGCACCTGCAGACATGGCAGTGAAGTTTCCCCCTCTTTTTTCTTTTTTTTTTTTTCTTTCTTTTTTTTTTTTTTTTTCCAGAAGATCATCTTGTGCGGCCTGCGCAGCCTTTCTTCTCATGGAGCCAAATGATCGGTGAGGGAATTAAATGGAAGTTGTAAAAATAGATGAAAAAATAGGCCCATTTGGCTGTAGCGGTGGTCTCTACTTTTCCCTAGTGTGTAGTCTGCAGCTGAAATCACTGAAGATGTTTGTGTTTAGAGGGAAAATTCACATCTATCATTCATTTGGGGGTTGACGGGCAGCCCCGTTTCCACATTTGACTTTCTACTCAGTGAAATACAAGTAAAATGCAACATAGCATCAAGAGGTTTCGGATTACTGTATGGCTCTCTGGACTGTATTGATTCATTTCATAAAGTTTTTTTGCAGACTTTTACTCTAATGCGTTTTCATCTCGACCGGTTGGACGTAGCCAGAAAAAAAAAAAATGACGACTCTTAATACGTTCAGACATAGAGTAAGGAGCAAGGTAACTGATTTAGGTCAATACAGCCAAAAAATTAGAATTTAATAACATGCTTCCCGCAATGTTAGTTTAAACTTTCTTTAGATATTTAAAATAATATTCTAGCTGTCACCATTATGTCATCCCCTGATTTCAGCTCTTTGTCTTTGGTTCACCGAGCTTAAAGAGTTCTTCCATTTCTGTGTGGACAGGAGGAGGTTGGACTGAACGGACAGGATGTTTTTTTTTTTCTTTTTGTCTAGCTATTTTAATTAGATGTTTTAAAATGACCCCACATTTCCCTCTGAAAGCTCAATTCGGTAAAATCAATAAACAATGACATTTAACCCACTATTACCTAGACAGTAGAAAGATTTTATCTGAATACACGACCAAACAGCTCTTAACTCTTAGGGTGAGAAATATCAGCCAGTGTAAGACTTTATGTTGACATTCTACTTAAACACCCATGTTGCCAATAGGCTGAAACAGCAAAACCAGCTTCTAAACTTGAGTGTTGTTACAAAAGCCTTTTTCCTGACTCAGCAGCAGTTAAGCTTTTGTTTGTTTTCCCTGTATTATTCATGGGTTGGAAGAATATGTTTGCTCATGTAGGACAAACAAACTTTTCTCTAAACTTCCATATTTGTTAGAAGTTTCCAGTAAGGCCATAATGCTGTGTATAATTACGGACAAACGCTTCAAAAGTTAACCGAGCCAACATGTAGTCATTTACACAAATATCTCACTCCAAACCCAGGCGACTCCTGTTGTATATTTTCCTTGGCAACGAATCCTGCCTGGAGCCTAATACATTGTGTGTCCTTTAGTACTATTTAATGTAGAAACTCCAAAACTCACAAATGCAGTAGAACCAAATGGAATGTTCCGAATACATACCAATATGCCAAACGTGCAATATATCCTTGCTCGTCTCCGGGCCGCACTGGACCTCACTGGATTGATGGGTAAATCCAGGCCCAGGGTTGCTGTTGGAGCGGACTCCATGCTCCTACTGTTTTTCTATCTGTTGGTGGCCTTAGCCCCTAATCGCCTAGGCACTCCCTCAGAGGCCATAAATTGCTCAGATGAGATGAAGTCCTTGTATTCCTTCCCCAAAACCGCCAGGCCAAATCTGCAGGGCCTTGTTTTGACAGCCCGCGACATTAAATCATTGTTTTATGACGTTTAGGGAAGAAAAAAAAAATGTGTCGGTGTTTCTGGTGCTGATTTATGCTCATTGGAGTCGGGAGAATATGATAATTTGGCCCTGAACAGATGGATGGAGAGGTAGCAGAGGTCTTTCTGAATCCACACATTCTCACCACACAGAACAAATGGAGTCCACATGCTGGGGGGGGGGGGGGGGGTGGACACTGTCCCAGTAACGTCTCTGTTTATCACGCGCCCTTTCAAAAGGAGCGTCTTTTTACCGCACCGAGTTACGTTGAGTGGATGCGTCCGTCATTTTAAGTCTTTAAACGGTATTCTACGAGTCACACGCATACACAACTAAGCTGTTATTTACGATGTCGTGATTCAGAGTATTCCAGAGCCAACAGAAACATATTACAAAAGACCTGGATATAGATGGACTTCCTAAATATAAAATCTCACGTCAGTCAAAGTCAAACATGAATTAATCGACGACGTTTAATAAAAGGGAGCTATTCTACTACAGAGCTTAGACATTACAAACAGCAGCACCTGGAGAGCGCTGGCAGTTTCCAGGAGTGAAATATGTTCCGGAGGAGTGATGTAATCGTACGGAGCTCTGCGGATTTGTATGCTTCAGGAATGATTTACACCAGCTCTGTGGGATGACCTCAGAGGCTTTCAATGGCTGGCAGCCGTCTTCGTCTTTCTTTCCACCCATCTTTTCTCTCTCTCTCTCTCTCTCTCTCTCTCTCTTTTTTTTTAAAGTCTCTATTGATTCAAGAATATTATGACGGCAGTTTGATTTGTGGCCAGTCAGGCTAAACTGTTTTGTGCTTCAATGCCTTCAGGTTATATCCAACCTTTGCACAGGAATGAAAACTACAGAAAAATAGGAATTTCCTCTGTGTGTTTTCACCCATGTGGCAGCACAGGAACTGTAAAAGACAGTAGATTTTTAAACCGAGTAAAATTGAGCCATTACAAAAGCTGTTTCTGCTCTACAGTGGTAGATTGCAGGCTTTAGAGAGTGAACCTTAGACTTGTGTTGCTTTGGTATGTTAGAGGTTATGACCTTTCTCTCTGGAAGAACTGTGGAGGTCTGACCTCAGAGACAGAGGATACCCAAACCACACTGGCACTAATTCACTTTTCCAGAAGGTCCAGTATGAACACAACTAAACTGGGAACGCGGACAGGGCATAAAAGAAACTAAACAATGTCACGGGTAATGATCCAGCAGATGTCAAATTGAAAATAATTCAATTTGGGATTATTTCAAGTCAGATTCAGCAATTCATATACTTAGATATAAACGGGTGATTTTAAACATCGCAATCAACCAGCACTTCAATGCAAATCAATAAATTTGTCTTAATGCTAAGCAATAACAATGACTCAACAACTGAATTTAATTTACAGAGAGCTTGTGAAAGTTGGAGCTGCTAATCTAAAATGTTGTTTAGTTTCTTACATCTAAAGGTGATGCACAAGAGAGCTATTAATATTTTGCTGTTTACACAATACACTTTAGGCATATTAGGTATGTACGTCTTTCTGCAGCATTCATACAGAGCATTGCAAATCCACTCCTGGGGGTCTACAAAACAGCATAGTTTAAACGTATACTTAAACTAATGCTCCTCATTTAATTCATTTAGAATGTGTTGATAAGCACACAAGTTATATCATGTATGCTAATGATGCATTACAACAAAAGGAATTTCTGTCTAGTGGGTCCTTAGAAAAACACTGATTGAAAACTCTTTTGTTTGAAAGTTGTTTAAAGCATTTGTTTTCAAATAATTCACTACAAGTCCGTTGCATAGTAACAGTTTCTGGACACTTTTCCCACCCTGCCCACCACACACAGCCACATCATGTAAAATCGTTTAACGAAAGGTTTCGAGCCGACGACCACCCATGTTTGACTCTAGCCCTTTGGCCCGTTTCCTTCAGATGAGTTTTCCTCACCAGCGGCTGGCAGTCAGCTAGTCCAGTTTAACACAGCGCAGTGCAACCCAGCACAACCCTCCACAAAGAGCCCAGAGAAGAGTCGCTTTCTCCAGCTTCAGTCATATGGCAACCCCACCTTCAGAACTGTGAGGGGCAAATTTCTGACAAGCAGGTTAGGAAAAAGGGAAATGGAAATCCCATCTGAGAGAGAGAGAGAGAGAGAGAGAGAGAGAGGATGTAATCTATTAACATTATGTGACAGGGCTGAGAAACAGAGAGGCAAGGTCCAACTCTCTCTCTCTCTCATACTTCTTCCCACATCAGACATAGGTCTAGAAAACTAACCACTTGCATAGCACAAATGCAGGGAGGATCTAGCTTTGAGTAAGAGGACATGTTGGATTGAGTGGAGGATTGATGTGGGATTTGATAGCTACAAGGAATGAAATAGGAAGTTAAGCATATTCACTGGGGTCTAGTCATGGATGTTTGAGATTATTTATGTCTGAAGGAATGTGAGTTACACATTACAATTTGTTTCCAATTTGCATCCAAGAACTCTGCTTGTCAAATACTCTTTAGGGGAAAACGGTCGGCATGAGTACGAATTTATGTAAAATCAATGCACGTATTTACACATTTGATTTCCATGGGGGGAAACTGTCACGGGGTGAAGTCGCAGAACCAGAAACCATAACATCACGATCGCTTTGTTAAAGGAAAACATTTTTACAGCCTCGTAATAACTACGCGAGGTACGTAACTTCTGGATGCATGTCCGTGTAGGCTAATTTACTAGCCTTACATAAGCATGAAATACATATCACCGAGACATCGGCTATCTTGGTGTTACGGTGCCAGTGTGATGTGGTATCAGTTTTCTTATTGTTGTGATTCTTTCTGAAATATAAATGAATAAATAAATACTTTTTTTAAAAGCTAATTTATTGACCACAGCAATTAATTTGCGCTAAATTGACTGATCACATATTTCGCTTTGACCTTCTCTCCTAATGTCTTGAAGACGCAGTTTATTAACATTAACAATCTATTTAAACTGTCTCTTGAAAAATACAGGGAACTTCGTGAGAAGGGAAACTTATGGAAATTCAGAGGTAATGTTTATATCGACAGTAAATCAACCCTTTTATGGGAACATCAAAAAGGGAAAACAGTTCTCTCTCTCTCTCTCTCTCTCTCTCTCTCTCTCTCTCTCTCTCTCTCTCTCTCTCTCTCTCTCTCTCTCTCTCTGATACCTATATACTTTTTCTTTAGTGTGTATTGATTTGCTATAATGTACCATGAGATCCGCTTGTTTAATCTCTGTGAAAGTAAGAAGACAAAAGAAAGAGAATGGAGACGGGGCGTTAGGAGGAAGTAAACCATCAAGCAAGCTGGCTCAGCAGGTAAAATCATCAGCACTGTGGTAGAAGGGTACAGGCCATCTTTTGTTAGACAAGATATTCTGCCTGAGGTTATACATAGTCTTCAGGTAGACTTCTCTACTTTTTTTTTTTTTTTTTTAAGAATTTCAACAGTTTCCAGAAATTCTGTGTCTATGTGCTGCTCTTTTGCCAGTCAAAAGTAGTTTGGATAGAGAATGAATGGCGAAGAATTGGCCTGGCCAGTCTTTACTAAAATATAATTGTGGATTTAGGACCATGAATATCATAATCATTTGGATATGCACTCAAAAGTTGTACTAGGCCATATGACAAAGTTCATCAATTTTGTCTCAGCCTACAAAGAGTTAAATTTTCCCAGACGCCAGCACTTCGATGATGATATGTAAGTACATGTCTACTATTGACCAGCAGGGGGCGGTGTTTACTCACAATCTTTCTGATACCTGTACATGCGTGGGCGATACAGCTGAAACTGTTCAGGAAAACGATTCAGTCTGTTAATTCTACAATCTCGCTCCCTAGAAATGCAAGCGATTGAACTGTCTTAGAGATTTGCCAGCACAAGTGGCATCAGTGCAATTTCATGTTATGTTGTGTTATCAATGTCTTCATATAAAAAAATAAATAAATGACTGAAAAAACAACAACCATAACAACACTAGAGGACTGTCTCAAGAATTAGGCAACAGCTTGCCTGTCATAACAAGCCTTAGCAAAGAAGTCTAATCCACTGTGCTTCAGAGAATAATGTGAGGTCTTTATGAAATTAGGATAAAGGTGTCTGTTTGTCAAATGCTAATGATCTGGTGAATACTGGTGATATTACTCATGATACTGCAGCCATTTTAAGACTCCCAGATTCATAAAGTGAGAGGAAATGTCAGTCTTTGCATGTGTACACTGAATTTCCTCTGAAACATTTGCTGTGGTTTTGAAAACTCAGGGTCCTTTTTGGAAACCTGCGGCAGACGTTTAATAGATTACACACTCATGAATGTGACTGCGCACGTGTAAAAACTGTGCTCTACTAACAATTTTAATGTTAATAAGGGCTAAAGATATTCCAGAATGTGTGATATTAGCGTCATTTCACTAGCTTTTGCATCTTTTGGTACATGTGGTGTTGGTCCCGTGACACTCTTTGGATCTCCATGACAGTGAAAGCAGATAGGTTTTGAGATCATAGCTTTGTGCACAACTTTATTTTGCTGTTTTTTCTATCATTACGTTTTTGTCCACAGAGGAATAATCTCCACATAGGAACACATGACATCCAGTAATGTGTCAGTCCATAAAGATGCTTTCCTTTAGCTTGTGTGTGTGTGTGTGTGTGTGTGTGTGTGTGTGTATGTGTGTGTGCGTGTATGCGTGCGCGCATGAATGTGTGTGTGTATGTATATATTGGCTTATAAAAGACACTCATAGATACACAGATATACATACATATATACATTCATATATACATGCATACATACATATACACATATAAAGTGTTTGACACTAAATCTCACTAAAACTTTAACCTGTACATCAGCCTGTCCAGAGCAGTTGAATCTCTATATGGGTCATAAAGTTTTAAGACTAAGATGGGTTCCGAATGTGAATATGACAACAACCTGGCCAGGTACCAAAAAAGACTCTTGAAGTCTGACAAATGAAAAAAAAAATACAAAAGAGATTATATGAGCTGAGTTCCGAGTTGATTAAACTGTAACTGAACTTTTTGGCTTAAATACAGAGTTTAAGGACAAAAGGATTCAATCGTGATATTGTGAAATTTAGATTTTATATTGTGATTATGATGACTGATATTAAAAAAATAAATTAATAATTTATTTTTTTGTCATGACAGATTTTTTCAATACAAAACAAACAAACAAACAAACAAATGAAAAACAGTCCTGTACATTGCCAACAGAGCATCATCATAGCTTCACACCATGTGCTTACTTGTCTTGACAGTGACGAGAGCATTGTTTTTCTTAATAAATGGAAATATAACTGTAGCAAAATCTAAGAAGAAGATCCCTCAGGAAAACCTGTGAAACTGGTCTGAAAGTCTACTTTTCAGTATGCCAACATCCCACTGATTTGCACAGGAGCTTAAAAATCTTATTCAAAAGTTCCAGTCTAGACACAAAATCAGTGGGATGTATTGAAAAGTACCGTTTACCAACATTCCTAAAGGAGCACAGACAGCTCAGAGAGAGAGTCACTCGATCAAAAACAGGAACTGTAAGAATCAGCCAATCAGAGGAAGGGACACGAAGTGACACCCAGTCAGACAGGGATGTAAAATATCATCTTTCCAAAAGGTAGGCTACTTAGAGCATTTTCATTTTCGAGAAATCTATAAATGATAGGCTATGAGATATATAAGGGTGTAGAGGCTTGTTGACCTAGTCCAGGGCCATTTTTAGTTCGTTAGTTGGTTATTTAGTTATTTTAAGGCATACGTGTGTAAATTTTTTTTTTTTTTTTTTTAAACTGTCGATTTAACTGAAATTTAGCCTGCACAACAATATTTGAAAAAACAGTCCAGATTCTAATGCCTTTAAGTACCATTCCACAACAGTAAATGCAAGCCTTTCCACCACTGTCATATGCCCTTGGTCGAAATGTTGCCATATTCTACTTAATTCGTTTTGCTTAGCTGCAATTCTGTACCATGGGTTGTAGATGGGTTTCAGACCAAGTTCGTGTTGTTGGACTTTGACGCGTAGATGGCAGCAGTGTACTGCAATGTCAAAGGAGTGTAAGCGTCTCATTGTCGTGTAAAGAATTAGTAATGATAGTTTGTGTGAAAGTCACTCTTTTCTTGGAAATGTCACGTAAATTCAAGTCTATTTGACCTCTAAAAAATCCTGGAAGTAAAACTAAGAGTTTAAGACTGTCATTTCAAATACACCCAACGTGAGAAAATATACATTTAACTAACTGAAGAAAACCGACATCTCTCTGACATTTTATATGATACATAATTCGTGGTGAAAGGTTCTGAATCGTGTTTTGTAATCGCTCAGCAGTAGACTATCATCAGCGACATCTTTCGCGACATCTTTCAAATATCTGTAATGTTTACCATTCTGTTAAAACCATAAGTTTGGATTAGAACCCTCTTAACCCTTCAGATTCTTAAGTCGTTTTTAAATCAATGACTACGTTTTATTTACAAGATAGCTAAATGGGGCCCTTTCATCAACCGCTTAACTGTCCTTTTTACAGAAAAACGTCACATTGCAGTTATTCTTGCAAGCAAAGAACCATCAGAGGTTTCAGTTGGGCGCCTCCTTTCCAATACCAGTAGGTCTAGAGTATAGGTCTAACCTTGTTTGCTAGGAGCGAGGATTTGTTGACAAACTGTAGGAGCACTTGGGCATATTTTTCTACGGGCTTGTAGACTATATTCATTCAAGTCTTTTGCATTGTCTGCGAGAAGGTCCGTTTTAGATTCCACTGTAAATCATAAAATGACACTCGAGATAAACAGAATGTTTACTCAACCCGTGTGAGTTGAAGCTGATATGTAAATTCAGCCTTATTCTTCCAGCACATTTGCATTCACCCTCTTAACCAAACACCCCGGGGTTCCAATCCAAACAGCTTGAATGATGGTTGCCCCTTTATGACCGACTGCGGTAACGCAAAGGAGGGAAGAGCAATTAAGTTTGGGATAAAGGGGACGAGTCACGAAACCTCTTGTCATACAGAGAACAATAATTGCATCGATTTTTTTTTTTTTAACCGGCGCGCAGACAAGGCTCTGCTGATGCTCGGGTGCCTGATGCGCGGTTGCAAGGCTTCACAGCTTTCCCTCTCGTTGAGGTTTTATCTTACGCCTTGTGTAAACATTTTTAATACGGAAAAAATTATAACATTTTAGCAACTTTTTTTCAAAATGGGTATTACGTCAGCATACAGCTTCTTCCAAATATGAACAGTATTTTAAGGGTATCTCAATAATATTTGTAAGAGACGATTACAGTCTGCCGTTATTTGCTGTGGTGTTTTTAGAAGGGATATGGGCGCAAATTATGGACTTTTCTGGGGCCCTCGTCTTGGGAATCCTAAAATCTTTCGATGAGATTCTGCATATTAACAGAGACTGTAACGCTCACTTGAAGCAGATTTCACAAATGCAGGGTGATTTTGAGTGAAAAGGCTTCTGATATCAGAGCAACGGCTTGTATTCACTATTATGAGAAACAATAATTGACAAAAAGAGAACCACTCAATCACTCACAGACAAAGGAACATGATAGGCAGGCAAGAAGCCGTTTGGCTCTGTCCTATCAAGTAGACGTGACATAGTTAAGCTGGACCTAGTAAGTAGATGAGAGTAGGGACTTAACTGCGGGAAAGTGGATTTTATAGTTTGTTGACCGTTTAATCACTGTGTCAACTAACAAATACAATGAGTGCATCGAATTTTCGCATTTTCGGGGCGCATTGTGCACAGTTAACGCAAAAAAAAGCAGATGCATTACTTAAGCTTATGCACGTAGTTGTACTTCGGTCATGATGTTTCCTTGTCAGTTCGAAATGTACAGTCTGCAAATGCGAAGCGTCTCTGATTCTTGGGGCTGGTGGTTAACAGACGCGTAAGGAGAAGGGATACGAGGCTATGCCTTCGAGTACAAGCAAATGAGTGAATCAGTTTTGAGAGTCTCCAAAAACTGACATCCGAACAGTGAGAACGGTGCAGGTCAGACCGTGATTAAACACAGTGATAACGGAGTTTCTTTTAACATTTCAAAATTAATGTTAAATCTTCTCTTTTTATATCGTGTGAAAGTTACACATTTTTATTTACTGGCAGACTGACCAGGCCTGGACTCACTACAATTTTGTATTTGAATGACACATTGCTTTTGAATGACAAGTTTTTGAATGGCTAATTAGTGGTCCTCATAAGACTTGAAAAATCTCTCCTTTTACAAATCACTGTGTGATCCACATGTTAGGTGAAAGACAGGATTAGCACTGAGAGGTTTTCAGCAGCCTAGAGCACTGTGGGTGATATGGAGTTTTCATACTCACAAAACAGGCCTTGCCTATGGCATTGCAAAGTCTTCCCTTCCCTGTAAGGGGAAGAGACTGAGGTAACATAATGCAGAATATGATTCTTCCTCACAAGGACAGACTGAGATATCTCAGAGCAGAGGAAATGTATACAGATGGTATGAAAGTGATGTCATCCATCTCTTTAAATCTGTTCTTTAAAGAGAGAGAGAGAGAGAGAGAGAGAGAGAGAGGAAGAAAGAGAGTGAGGGAAAGAGGGAGAGACTGATCCTCACAAGGTAACAGATGGTCTTTGGAAGACCATTCTTCCCACATCACACCACTCTTTTTACATGCATTGTCATTCACTGGACCTGTCTTCGCTGTGATGCCCTGTTATGACTAGGTAGTGCTGGAGATGCATTGCTAAATAGTCGTACCATAACCCTGACGCTTCCAAGAGTCGCTGGGATGGTCTCAGATATTGCATGGATGGTGAGACGAGTGGATTAGCCTTGTTCTTTCCTTCTTTCTTTCTCTCTTTCTTTCTTTCTTTCTTTCTTTCTTTCTTTCTTTCTTTCTTTCTTTCTTTCTTTCTTTCTTTCTTTCTTTCTTTCTTTCTCCTTCCCTTTCTGCTCCCCTGCAAGTGCTCCTGCCATTCAGAGCATCCAGGAGATGCCACACACACTCTGTTTGCTCTCCGTGAGCAAACAGATTGTAAACCGGCTGATAATTTTTGCACTGACAATGTCATTTGCGGCTGTCAGCTCCTCTCGTCTGGGCTGTTTGCTTTATTCAAATATGAAGGGGGGACCGGACCGCCCTCTGCATTAAAATCACATCAAGTCCACTTCCATTCCGCCTTATCTGAAATTCATGGGAGGCAATCACTTGGCTGACTGCTTTGGCGTCGCCATGGAAACCAGAAAGTCTTGGCACAGACTTGAGAGAAAAAAGTGAGGAACTCGAAAGCTCTCGAGGTGCCTAGTTATTTTTTTTTTTTCTTTTGCCTGTCTCCCTTTAGAAATCTGGCCTAACATTAATGTGAAGCTAATGGAAAATCAGACATTCTTTATTCCTTTTCTTTATTTTGTTGTTGTGTTATTCAAAGCAAATGAAAGATGTTTCTGAGAAAAAAAAAATCTATATATGAGATGAATGTGTGGTGTCTTTGTAACTGTAAAGCTCTTCCTCTGCTTAGGAGCATGTAGATACACGCTGGAACGTCTGTGAATCTTCACTTTATTTTGGTATCTAAGAGGTAACTAAACCTTCCCCTGAATACGAATATGTTTTGTTGTTTTTGCGCCCAGGTGGGGGATGCACTCTGAATCGGTGTCTTCCACGGTGTGTGTGCATTGAATCATCACCCCGATGAATTGGACTTCCCTCGAGTTCCTATGACAATACATCAGTGTCATGATGCCCGGCCTGCTTTCTCTGCGCTTGCCGGCCGAGCCGGTCCGTTTTTGATGGGATTAACTGTAACCAGGAGCCCTGTCATAGTAGACTTAGTTTGACTAAATGAAGGCTTTATGCTGCGGAGGGAAGGAGATTACAAAAGCCTGGGCCACCCAGGGGTTCTCAGGAGGCACTGACTGGCTAGCACATGCTTGAGGGAGTAAATGAGGAGGAGAAAATTTGACTGAGTGACTGAATCCAACCAGAACATGTGTAAGAGGAAACTGTTTTTTGGTTCAGTGGCTCTTCATCTGCCAAAAGTTAAACACACAAAACACAAGTGTCACGTTAGTCGCACTGGTAAAACAGTTGTTTAAAAAAAAAAGAAAAAAAGAAGTCATGTTTCAGCGCAACAACAAGAAAACAATTAGTTTATCTTCTTAGTGGACAGCTTCCAAATCATAATGTCATTCATCCAGATGTTTTCTAATTTTGGAGAGCTCATGTACTCCACATAATGTGTCATATCACTTCACTGGTACAAATATTTAGAGAGCTTTTGTCGTGACCTGTATCCAAGGTTATTATTCATTTCAAATAGGATTGAGATAATCGAATTGCTCAGGGCAAAGATTTTTTTTTACGTATTTTACATCTGAAAGATGTTCAATCTGTCTTGTAGCAGTTTCATTTTTTCTGTCCAAACTAACGTGTAATCAGTTGAATGTAGCATTTTCATCGAGAATGGATGCATAGTGCTTAGTAGATGAAACGTCCATTTAAGATCAGGTCTTAGTGTGCTCTTATCAGGAGCTTTGGTTTGAGGGGCATGCCCTCTTAGTGTTTTTGCATTGTATGTGGGTGTGTAGGAGTTCCAAGGGGTGGGCCACAGTGGTGTGTGTGTCTAAGGGAGTCTTTGTATGCAAAGGGGGCTTTATCTCTCAGAGCTATGCTGAGCTGCAGGTTTGAAGGATCAGCTTCCCCCCACCTTACAAACACACACATACACTCACACACACACACACACACACACACACACACACACACACACACACAGCAGATCTTACTCCGTTTGCTCAAGGGGCGATCACTAATTTATGAATAGTAATTGCGCTCTTTGACCAAGACTAATGGTGAGGCTGCATGCCTCTTGGACGATCACACAGCTTTGTTAGAGCGCTCGTCCATCGACAGTGTGTTTGGAGAGGCAGCACGATTGATCAATGTCTCCACGCATGCTGGAACATTCTACTACGGCTAGAGATGTTTAAAAAAAAATCTTTGGCTTTTCTCAGCGTCTTCGTATCAAGGAGTGATCGAAGCCACTCGTTTCAAAAAGCGATACGGCCTAGTTCTCCTATACCAGGAACAATACAAACTACTACTGCGTCTAAACACGCATTTTTTTTTTTTTTTTACATCTGTTTAAACAGAAAGGAATCGGTTATTGGAAAGTTAGATAGATCACTGCCTGTCTGTGTGTTGACTTTTCAGGTGTTGTCCCATACTCTTTGAGTTCCATTTTACTCAAGTCGTGCAATATTTTCATGCAGCGTCAATTAAGAAAATATGACACCAACCGGGGTCACTGAGATTGTTTTCTTTTAACGACCCCCCCCCCCCCCCCCCCCCCCCCTCATCACTCCATCTCTTTAGATCTCTAGGAGGCTGAGCACGCTCTCCTGTTTTCACTGCATATATACACTCAGACGGACTGTGTAAACCTTGACATGTGCATGGCGATCTTCCTCATATTTGCAGTGGGCTTTATCAGACCCTGATTGGTTTCCAGGACAAACTTTGGGGAAGGAAAACATTGGCGAACAGGGTGTAAGCCAACACAAGCGGCTTGTTTCCAACTCGGGGCTATTGACACGGTGTGGGAGAGTGTTGCGCTAAGTCACTCTTAAAAGGATGAGCAAGAGTGAAACAGATACCCTGAGTCGCAAGCACGTGACGCGTCTTTGAAGGAAAAAAGGCCGTCTGCCATTTTAGATGTTATCTCAGCAGCGTGCACCTCGCTCACTGTCAACATCATCATAATTTTTATGATGATAATTCTGGATATTCGCGCCCATAAAACCGACGTGTATGGCGAGCTAGGGGATGTTACAGGCTGTCTTCTTTATAATCAGAGCAAACAGAAAAGGGAAATGGGAAGTAAAAATTCTTATTTCATTCGGTTGTTTGGAGAGTGGCCTTCATTAGAGCTCTACGAGACACCGTGTAATAAACACAGGCATGGTGCTACTGTGTGTGCGTGTGTGTGCGTAGGTGTATGTGTATGTGTGTGTGTAGGTGTATGTGTATGTGTATGAGTTTGTTGATGTGTGATGGTGACAATTCGGGGACCCACAGTATTTGCTTGAAACAAATGCCATGGCCAAACATTGTGTTTAAAGAGTGGTACATTTGACTATGGTGAACCTGGGTCAAACACACACACACACACACAGATTCACTCACACACCCACACACTCTCACACACACATGCAGTCTCCCTCTTATTTCCATATATCGTCCTTCCTAAGCTCACAAAAGCATTCATAAATGCTTAAGTCAACAGCAGCAAATTGGCAATAGGTATGAAATCATGGCAAATGCAACGGCACACCCGTTGTTTACTTACAGCTGTTGATTCAAGGATTTATGAACACTCACTGAGTGCTTATGTCTGTGTTATTTAAGGTGCTATGTCGATCTCACTCACAGCTTCTCAAAAGGAAGTGTTACCTGTTGTTCTGTTGTGTTTATAAATGTGTCTGTGGTTTAGGGCCTTGTGTCGATTTGAGGATCACACATCCCCTTGAAGATATAAATACCTGACTATTGGGGACACATGCTGGTTTTCATTTGGGGAAAGAGAAATGGTTTAAAAAAAGATATTATGTTGTTGTTCAAACAGAAAGTACCTAAATATTTGTCTGGTTATGGTTAGGATTAGGTTACTAATCTTTAGTTACAATAAAATGGAATTCAACAGAAAGACCTCATGAGGATGTAAAGATAAATGTACCTGTGTGTGTGTGTGTGTGTGTGTGTGTGTGTGTGTGTGTGTGCGTATGTGCATATGTGAATATGTGCATGTGTGCATGTGTGTGTGTGTGTGTGTGTTTGTGTGAGTGTGTGTGTGTGAGTGTGTGCGCGCATATGTGTGCATATGTCCATATGTGTGTATGTGCGTGTGTGTGTATGTGCGTGTTTGTGTGTGTGTGTGTATGTGCGTGTTTGTGTGTGCGTGTGTGTGTGTGTGTGTGTGTGTGTGTGTGTGTGTGTGTGTGTGTGTGTCATTTGTAAACAGTCTTGATTTGTATTGGTTTTATAAGTGGGGAAAGCAAAGGGAGGCTCTTAAAATAATTTCATACACACACACACCTCTATAGAGGACAGTCATTACACCACATAGACTGTAACACAGTAGGATTTACGAGACAGTAAATGACAGTAGTAAGCTTGTCCTAGTAACCACTCTGATTTTAGTGAAATAGATCTAATTTCTTTTTATTATTATTTTTAAGGCTTGTGATTGCTGTCCATTTTACATGATGTTCATAACCGTGGCCTGGAGAGAAACGGAGACTGTAATCTGGACCAGTTGTGTCTGTCCTCTGCTTTGCATATTTTATAGAATTCTCCAGGCACATTTCAGTGCCTCTCAGTCCCAATCTTGACCTGTTAGATGAAGTAGAAACCTCATAGGTTTACACTGCAAAGGAAAAAAAACAAATTAAATTAAGAAATAAATAATAATAATAATAATAATAATAATAATAATAATAATAATGATGAACCAATCAATCAATCAGCAAATAATAATAAAAATGACACTTTTGAAAAATACAGGGCATGAATTGTGTTCAGTCTTCTTCTTTTAGCTTGTGTGTTGACAAGTATTATGAACGCTCAGGTAGAACAGGAAGGATAACACAAAGCAATTTTGACCAGGTTCTCACTGTTCCCAAAGCATTTAATTATTTTTTGACCAGGTCCGCACTGTTCCCAAAGCATTTCATTTAATTATTTTTTTTCAGTGCATTCAACACTAAAACTGAATCAGAGGTGCCTACCCAGCTCATTTTATCTCCACAAATTTCTTTGACAGCAACTCACAAAAACAGGCGGCTCAGGTCAATGAATTTGTATTTGAGCCTAGTGTGGAGACAGAGCGTTGTGTTTATTTAGCGTCATCATTCCCTATTGTTCCCCGGTCTTACTCAGGGCCTTTTTACTGCAGGACTCGGAGTGGTTGAGAGCATTCATCTATTGTCCTACTCTGTACCGGGCCTACAGCTCCACAGCCGTGCAGCTGCTGAAGGGAGAGGACTCAACATGTTTACCTGAGAGACAGGTGATCCCTGCCAGCTGCATCTGCGTCTGTGCACGCACACACACACACACATACACACACGCATACACACATACACACACACTCACACACAGAGACACAACACACACACACAGATGCATACACAGACATGCACACACACACTTGTTATGCACACACACACATACGCACATATATATATATATAGAGAGAGAGAGAGAGAGAGAGGCATATACACACAAACAGACTCACACACCCCCTTTTGCCAAAAACATCTGTTTCCTCTGCCTCTTCACCTCAGTGCATATAAATGAAGTCTGTCTCTGCTACTCATTAAGTCACAAAACCTTTTGACGTATCCCTAATGCCATAATCTACCTCTTTCATTCCACTTTTCTTTCAGTTTTCCCGAAAATATGTTGACCTTACCGAAAACAAGCCATTTATTGAACGGAAACTTCTGTCACGGTGTGTCTCAGGGAAGAATTTTACCGTTGCATACCTAGCAGAGTGCTTCCTAAATGTCAACCACCACTTAACATTGTGGAGAGCAGATGAGCTGAGAAAAATTGAGCTGTACTCCATTCTTGGTCTGTCATCTCTGCACCCCAGAGGTCCAATACCACTGACCCAAAGGAAGGGCACTGCATGGCTGTGGTCACACCGACGCACTGCGCCCATGGAGACGTCTCCTGACAGGTTAATGCTGAGACAAGAGAAACAGACCACACAGGTGAGGAGGAGAGCTTGAGAAGAAGTCAACAAAGAGGAGAGAGAGAGAGAGAGAGAGAGAGAGAGAGAGAGAGAGAGAGAGAGAGAGAGAGAGAGAGAAGCGAGATAGTGACAAGTGAGAACTGCTACAAGAAAAAAATAATAGTTTTTAATCGCTGCTTAAATTTACCATGTGCACACTCATATGTATCTTTTCATTACATAGTACAAAGCTGTATGCCTTATTCATTTAACCAAGGCACCCATACTGAAAAGTCACAGTTGGGTTCGAACCTGTTGGTCTCACAAGTCTGAAAACCTGTCTGGGCGACAACAGTATAGCAGTAAAGGAGACAACCCACTAACTGCAATTGTGAGGATCCTCATTTGATGGCGGTCTGTCAGAGTGCCCCTGCACATTTAACCCAAAGACTGCCAGAAACGTGTGACCCGAGTAGATAGAGAAGATTTTGATTTGGGGTTTTTTGGGTTTTTTTGGTATGGATATCTGAGCTCATGTCTGATCTAATACTGAACTTAGGCTATGTATTCGGATTGTATTTTTTCCTAACCTGGAAGTCACTTTGGATAAAAGTGTCTGCAAAATGAATGAACTGAATATGAATATTTTTTTTTTTTAAGTCGTGTTTTTGTGTTTTGTGCCGCATTTAAAATATGACTTGCCGTAACTAGATTTTCCCAATTCCGCTGGCCCGTATTTCTTTCGCCTCTAAAATAAACTGCTGGCGTTACGACACCGAAATTAAGAGGCGTGGCCGTAATCCAGCAGACGCAATAAATTTAGTCAAATCCGTCCTTGGATATCCATCGCTGAATGCTTGGCTCACTGGACTCACAGATAGTTTCTTTGTTGCTTTGAGTCGTACACAATAAAAGCTGTACGTTATAAAATTCGTTTTGATCCCTGAAACGTCAAAAGCATTTTAGGACTCATTATCAGAACTGTGTGTTCTCATGTATGACAGGCCTGTCTGCCTTGGCTCCCAATGCCCCCTCCTCAATGACACATGTCTTCCTTGCGGGAGACACAATGAGTTAATGTAAAAGCTTTTATCTCTAAATTCATCTTTGTTAAGGGACGTTAGCCCCCAGGTTAGAGAAGTCTCTCCCTGCCCCACACTTACCAGACCCCGCCCCCCCCCACCACCACCACCACCACCACCACATCTGGCGTATGTAGCAGACTGCATAACTACTTTTTGGATGTCTTCATTGCCTGGGGCAGTAAACCGCTTTGCTTCTTGCAATGCCCCGTTTAGGCCCCTCTCACAGTTTAACAGAAAAACGCTGAAGTGATTTTTTTAACACATGAGTTAAAAAAAATAACTCCGTGAATCATTAAAGACAAGATATAATAAACGTAATAATAATAACATTTTAAAATACAGACAAAATGGTTTTTTGTTTTTTTTTTTAAGGAGGGGGGGAGTGGTTTTGTTTCTCCTTCTGATGCTTGGTTTGGGAGCCGCATTAATGTGCATGGCTGGTTTAACTCTACCATAGCCCCTGTCTTCTCATCTCCTCTCTATCTCTTTCATTTTACAACTTTACTCCCTCACCCCTGTTGGTTTTGTGTGTTTGCATCAAACACCTTTATCGTCTTTTCACTGATAATTTAGTGATTTACAACAACACTAACTTCTGTGAACTTAAATATAGATGGACATAGCACGAACATATCAATATTTGGACAAAACTGGACAATTTGCTTGACTTGTGCCCGGTAAACATGAATACTGTGCAGATTAAGTAGATCAACATATCTTCTTAAGCAAATTGAACGCGCTTGCCACAGAATCGTGTGTGCTCCACATTAAGAAGTCCTAGAATAACTGCGCTGGTAACATATCTAGTTAGTAGTTCTAGAAACATCAAAATTGTGAGCAAGCAAAATAAATCAACAATGCAGAAACTCAACTTTCTCTCATTAAATTTCCTTTTTTTTTTTTTTCATGTATTGACGTCGGTCGTTGAGTTATTCACGGGTGGAGCGACTCCGCATCCTCACCCTACATCTTGACTTCTTTTGACACGAGAGGTCAAGGAAATAGCCCCACTTGAGCAAAATAAATTTGTTTTGTCTTGGAAAGTGAGGGTTTGGACAACATTAATTAGTTTGCTCTTCTCTCTACACTTGGCTCATCTGTACTCATGCCTCAATAGAGTTAGCATGCCCGCGCCTGCTCTTTGCTAATTTTCCTTCACCCTCTTTTTTTTTTACTCCCCTCCCTTTTTTTCTCTTTTTTTTTTTTCCTTTTCCTCCCCTCCTCTGCTTTCAGACGTGCAGCGTGAATAGTTGCAGTTGGGGAGGGAAAAGCAGTTGGACCTGAAATGTGGGCTTTACGCGGAAGCGGAGGCAAACACGGCGTATCGTTTAGCACAGGCATTGCTTCTCTTGTTTGTGGTTGTCCCTGACATCGCCTGCGACTCCACAACACCTGTGTTTGCTCACTGGCTTTCCCCAATCTGTAAGGGAAAAGGGCCCGGCCTGTCACATGGCGACCAGATAGTGGAGGCACCATGAGAATACAAAAGACCAGGGCTTTTAGTATAGTTAATGATTAATGGGCGCCTTTTCCTGGGCTTTTGTCCTACGCTGCTCTGCAGATGATTGCTCTGGTGTAACAGACTGGCCACAAGGTTAAATACATACACAAATGGACGCATATGAAATTAATATTTTATATTATCATTACATTTCTGAAAAAAAAAAATCATATTTAACATTAATAGGTGATTGTTTAAGAAGTTGTGTAAACTGTAGTTCAAATATCTGTGGGACAAAATGCGACTGTCTGCCAACATTCTGTATTGCAGCTCAGCTTGTGTGCTGACGTCACACTGTACATTATATTGGATTCGAATAACGGCACATCAGTTGAATTGCAAATCAGGCCAAAGTCTTGGTTGAGAGAATTTGGTGTGAGAGAGTAATTTGGACGCGAAGTTTTATTGTTGGTCCAAAGTTTATTCTGCTGTGTGTTGGTTAATTAAAAGAGGCCCTTGTGTTTATTTCTTGATTCCCGGTGTCAATCTTGTGGCTGCCAAGTGTCCTAATATGGTCGAGGAAATGAAAGTCTCACAGATAACACTCCATTCAATTTGTGACATCCAGAACCACTTTGTAATTTGAGGTGTGTGATTCTGCGTGTGGTTTTGTGTGTGAGAGCATGCAAATGTTGTTGAAAATTGCTTAGACCTTTAAGCAACTTTGCTTTCTTTTTTCTCTTTCTTTTTTTTCCCATCAGAACGCGCATGGAGAGCTACATTATGGAGCACAGTGAAGTCTGAGAGATTAAAGATATGATGAAACCCCACTGAGTAAACACACTCTGTGCCGGACGGCTCTCGTGGAAGGTGAGTCTGGTCAATAATTTACAACAACATTCTCAACAGCGTTCTTACCAATAATGTCCCAAAAACAATAGCGATAAGTATTACCCGCGGATTAGCAAGCGAAGAACCTAGAACTACTCATTTCAGACGAAACTCCTGGTGACTTAGAGAAATTTAAAAGCGTTCCTTGTTCCCGCTGGGATTCTGTCAGGATTTCTCTTAATCAAATTAAACGAGGCTTCACGCTTTTACAGGTCAGTCAGTCAGGGAAACGTGTCCATGGTTACCAGGGTTATTACAGCCCCTCCATGTACTATTTATGAGGATGTTTCATTTAAATGGTGGAGAACCTGTGTTTACACAGACAAGGAGACTCATGTCTAGTTAAGTTTATAGGCCTGTGGTTCTTTATTAGGGTCCTCCCATCTAAGTGTTCTTAGGTACTGATTTTTTTATATATATATATATATATATTTACGAAACTACACGATGTGCCGTTGAGAACAGCCTCTCTTGCTTTACATGTTGCCAAGTTACTTTAAACATATGCTTCACGTCTTGTCAGCTCATGTGTTGATCTTACACAACAAGGAGCCAGACGATAACTGTCTATATATCTGCAGTAACACTGATTTTATGAGCTTAAGTATGTCTCCTTAGGTTTTATGAGAACATAGGTTTGAGTTTTGAATCACTGACTGATATATTTTTTTTAACAGTTCCATTGCTTGACATACATTGATATCAGAGTTTCCATTAAGAGTCAAGCTCAGTGAGGCATTTGAATGAACCTAAACCGACTGCTTATCATTAAACAAACCGCTGTTCCATTTTTAGATACTAGCTATCAAATTTTTTATAACACTTCCTTGGTGCTTTTGCTACAATTTAAACACGTGCTACCATAGTAATTAGTTGGAATTTTGGGGAACAAAAGTATACTTTCTACAAAAAGAAGATTGAACAAAACTACACCTGAAGTCTGCAAATGCATATGATACATTTTTCAAAGAAATTAATTATATTTGAAGACTGTTCCATACGTGACCTGTATATGGATGGCTGTACATACTTCAAGAGCAGCTTAAAGAATCTTAAAGCCGCCTTTATCCACTAGCAATGAATGTCTCAGCCAAAATTAGAACCAAAATGACATTATGGTTCAAACAAAGGTTCTCGTTTAAAGAACAGGTAAAAGATGGATGGCTCGTTAAACATTGCCTGCATACCTGACTGGTGCCACGAAGAGGTCATAACCTTTTGTCTGGAGGTGTATTGTCCATGGGTTTCACTTATGCACCATTTCTCTCTCTCTCTCTCTCTCTCTCTCTCTCTCTCTCTCTCTCTCTCTTGCTCTCCCCCTCTCTCTCTTTCATTCATTCTTATCAGCTCTTGTTCCTGTCTGCATAACCCCTGGGTGAACTGGAATGAAACTAGCTATAGAGAAAAAAAAAAACTCATGCTTTTCAAATGTTATCATTTATATAGCTTCTGCTATCAGTCCTTGGAGAATGTACCTTAAAATACACTTTTGTAGCCATGGGTATTTCTCACATCGTTTTCCATGTATCTCCTAAGCAGATGACAACAGCATCTGGCAATTCAAGCGGACACCTTTAATATGGATTCTCATTTGTAGAAGCAGTCAACAAGCAGCGATATATAGCAATATCAAAAATCTCACCATTTCCTGCACATTCTCTAAGGTGTCCACGTGTGCATAGTGTCCCTTGCTGGTTGTCGTAACCTGAACACCAAAACCAGCAGGAATGTTTGAGTCATCTGTTTCACACACCCAAGACATTGTGCTCTTTCCAGTGTTTACAGAGCCTTCGCAGTTACAACTCGAAGGACGGAAAATTCCAGAAAGCAAAGCACTATATAAGTATGAGTTTCAGATGAATTTTAAAACTGCATTCATCGGTTAAAGATTTTTCCCAATATATTCGTTTGACCTTTACCAGTCAGGAGAGACACACAAAATGGATCCAATTGTTCTTTCTCTGAGGTGTCAGTAGTTTTACTTTGACAATATAATGGGATATAAAAAATAATCCAAGGGGGATAAACGATTAATATTTCAGGACCTTTAAGTAAATATTTAGCGGTAGAAAGTCAGGAGCAAATCTAATAATTCAAACAACATTTAAAGAATGTTCTAACCTTATTAGCCTCAGAGAGATCTGTGAGGGGGCAGGCTGAGCTGTTTTGGCAAGTGCGGCTGCAGAGCTCTATACTGAAGTGCAGTTGATTTGGTGGTGTCTGAAAAAGGTGTTAAAAGACTGGGAGCAGTGGTGCATTTCACTAGCAGTCAAGCAAGAAAGGGAGAGAGGGTTCGCCTGCTCTGTAACACCCTGCCTCTACAAAACACAGGACACAGATGAGCCTGTATCCTTACCACTGTGCTTATGTTGGTCATCATTTTGAGCATACAGCTTGGTGTTTTCCTCCAAATATTAAATACCGGTATATTAAACCTGTAATGTCTTCTTTAATAGTTGTGCACATAGTAAGCGTGAATGCACTTTATTATTATTATTATTATTATTATTATTATTATTACTACTACTACTAGTAGTAGTAGTGGTGTTATGGAACCTGCCGATAAAATACGAATGTTAAAAAAAAGTGATATTTAAACTGTGTGACGAAAGTTATTGTATATTAGAATGTAAAATAAATACATTACGTCAAATTTCAAACAGTAATGAAAACTGAAAAACAGAAAATGAAGTGTTGGAGCAAGAGGGTGATGTTCACATTTTGTTGCTTTAGTTAAGAGTGCAGCTGCTGCATCCGTAACAAGTAGTAGTCTATCAATGATCTTTGTCAGCCAAATATGAGTGAACCCAGTAAAACAACACCACATTTTAGTGTCTACCATGCAGTATGGCTCCGATAAAATGTTGCTAATGTGGAACATTTCTGTTTTCATCCAATTTTAATTTTTATTCAACAGTTTTAAAATGTCCAGACACACTACAGTCTACTAAAGCAGCAATATCAGACACTGTAGATATGAATAACAGTGCGCCATCTGTGAGCTCATGAAAATCGGCACCATACTTAAAAATGATCTTACCCATTTGAAACATGTCTAAAGAGAACAAAGGTGGGCCAAGAATAGATCCCTGAGGAACATAGAGGATAATATGAAGCTGACAAGAAAATATGAGCCCAGTTTTGAAGGCAAGAGATCAGTACACTGTGGACTGTGCAGTCAAATGAAGCACTCCAGTCCGGGAGCATGAGAACTGAGGTGATGTTTGGACAAGCCCTTAGTCTTGGATCACTGACTATCAACTGGTTTTACCAAAGCAGCTTCAGTTTAAATTTTTGAAGGGATTTTTTTTTTAAGTTAGACTAAGGTAGACACCCTTTAAAGCTCTTCATAACAGAGCTATGAAGTACATAAAGCATATGACATGTGTGGACTACAGCAGGTTTGACTATTGCATTTTTTCAGCATTTGGAAAAATTCTTGCTTTTATCATGCATGTCATGGTTTTACAGTGGAGTTTTGTATTGTTCAGTTTTGTTTTGTTTATAACATTTTTCCTTTTTTTAAATGCCATGAAATTGTCTAGATTAAAACACTTTATGCAGGTGTAATACTCCATGCAGTTTTATCTCTGGCATAATTTTCGGTAATATATTTTGAATGTCATTTACCATGAAAGGGCTCTACCGGCAAATCTCTAAAATAAAAGAATTGACTGATAGTAAAACCTGCCCTGTCTATTACATAACTTCGGAATAGGGTGCTTGTATCATTCTGCTTGAAAAAAAGGGAATAACTATAACATACATTTGTGGATTTTGCAGCCTTACCAAAACAAAAGGGATTGTGACATATTTCTCTTAAGACACAGACTGTGTCAGCGAGACCCTGAGTATGGCCACCCAGAGAGTGATCAGGAGCTTTCATGAACCAGTGTGTGTGTGTGTGTGTGTGTGTGCGTGTGTGTAAAACAAAGGAAAAAAAGTGTGTGATGACTGTGATGATGCGTATTTTAAAATGAGTGTTTCTCAATTTTATGGTGTATATCCTCAGCTGAAGTGTAGCTAAAAATACCAGCCAAATCCATCATATAATCATCCATATGTCCAGTTTTCTTATTCCCTTTACTAGGGAGAATGGGCTTAGTCCCCCAGGGTCTTTCACACATACACACACATACGTACCCTTTTATTTTACATCATACCTTAAATCAATACATTTTCGACCGTCGTGGAAATAAAGCACGGGTTTGCCACTAACTAAGCCGACAAACAGTTTTCTCTGCCAGATGTGATCACATGACTGCTTGTTATAATGGAAAGCGGCAACAGCGAGCGCTAAAAAAGCACTGGACAGCTGTGGCTCTGAGCGAAAAAAACCCGCTGCTGCAACAAAAGGAGACTCCTAAGACCCTGGTGCTTGATTCATGGGAAAGCTATTGGCATGCCATTGTGGCTGCCCCTTCTGCTGAGCAAATAGTCCAAACTGTTCACTCTCCCTGTCTCCTTTTCTTTCCCTCTCTCCAACACATTGTTTGTGTCCTTGCATTTCATTCGGACTGGGGGGGGGGTGGGGGGGAGGAAGAAGATTGCTCTGAGGGCCGATGAGCAAACAGTCCGGAGAGGAGCCTGCCATCTTCTCCTCTGTTCCCAGGAGAACTAGCATTTTCACTGGGGCTCCAAGCTGTCAGAGGGTGCTGCACTTTATGTCTGGATGCTGAATTAATTGCTATAAGCTCCCTGGGTCTGGCTGTCCACAAATACTGAACGCTCTGTATAAAACCCTTCTTCTCAATGCTTTGTAAAAATATTACACCAAGTTGAATTATTTAAATTTAGTATTATTAGAGAAGAGAAGATTACATTTTTTTTAGATGCATTTTCATAAAAATGATTTAAATGTGTTTATGCCAAGCATGAGGTTAACGGGTCAAAATCTATCTTTCCCAACAATTTTGAACAATTGTTTAAATGGACATGTACGTGCTCTACACAGAAAGATTGGAGTCTCCCATTGCTATAATGTAGCATTTCTATTTGTGGTGTCCTTATTAAAATGCCAACAAACTGACAAGCAGTGAGTAAACATATGAACTTTGTTGCCTTCACTCTGAGGCCCATCAGTGGCCTGTTTGCAGTCATTCCAGTAATGAGAGATGTCAGAGATATCAAAAGACCGCTGTATGCGTGGACTATGCGTCTTGGCAGGCCTGCTTTTTTTTTTTTTTTTTTTTTTACAGATATGTAAACAGAAATCTCACAGAAAAAGATCTCTTAACGGCAGTTGGAAGGGTAAAGTTCATTGCGGTGATTCATAGTGGTGATGATGAAGGCCTGTGGTATTTGCCTATTATTTGAATGCTTCAGCCTGAGTATACTGTGAGAGAGAGAGAGTGAGTGAGTGAGAAAGATGGATGGAGGGAAAGAGGGGGAGAGAGAGGGAGAGGAGAAAGAGAGAGAGAGAGACAGAGACACAGAGAGAGAGAGAGAGTTGATTCAGTTACTGAGAGGGCTGTTTTGACATGGGCACCATTGTTAAACCTCTTACTGATGACACCCTTGTTACTCGCTCAATGTCTCCTTTGGGGGTCTTTCTATTGCTAATTGGAAAACAAGGTCCCACACAGAGGATAAATCAGAATGGGATTGAAATGGATGAAATTACCACAAAGGTTCATGCCTTTGGTCTGACATAATTAAAATGCACTCAACACCCCTGTCAACCATGAGAAAACACTGGGCACCAGGGGAGTTGTTTCAAAGGCTAACCATGTAATTCGCAAGTCACCGCAATTCAATGGAAGCTTAAATTGAGCATCAAACCAGCATTATTCTAGTAATCCTCATAACAATGTCCTATGTGTATTGAAAATGTTGATTGGCGAGTATAAAATGAAGACAGAAATTTTCCTGTAGTTTATCTTAATACTTTTTTTTCTTTTTTTTTTTTGCTGTGTGACAGTTTTCATATTGGAGCTGACTGTGACACTGACAAATGGACAGATGTAAGAATGGACAGGTGGATGGATGGATGGATGGATGGATATACTAAATTTTCACACTGCTATCATCAGTGTGTGTGTGTGTGTGTGTGTGTGTGTGTGTGTGTGTGTGTGCGTGTGTGTGTGAATGTGTGTGTGTATGTGTGTGTGTGTGTGTCTGAGAGAGCTGTGAGTTGTGAGGCGAGGCCTTTCCCTGGATGTGAAGAAGTGCTGCTGATAGGGTCAGAGCTGGTTCAGACAGCATGTCTCTCAGAGCACTCAAAGGCAGCTGTTGACACAGGACATTCAGTGAAGGGGGCCAGACCCAGAGTGTAAACGCCACCGCACCGCCCCGTGCCGACCCTCTCATGAAAGGCTCTTCCACGGCAGGAATGTAGCACCACACTGCAAGAAAGACTGACCCGACACGTTCTCTTTCTCGCTCTCTCCCTTTACACACACTCTCTCTCTCTCTCTCTGTACCGTCAGCCTGTCATGGCTTCAACTTTTCTCTCCTGTGCTCCAAAGGAAGGTACTTGCACAGGCTCTACGTTACACTGAACCATGCACATGAAAAACACTGGTTGATGATTTTGCAGTGGGCGCATAGGAGAGTCTCATTTCGTTCTGGTGTGTGGATCACCATTCAGTTTGCAGTTTGAAGCCTTAATGCTTCATTTCTCCAATGCAGCACCATTTGATTAATGATAGCAGAAAATAGAAGCGCTAATAATCTTTTTGGGATAACGGGTGCGGAGATTGACAATCCTCAGATCAGAACCCCCCCCCAAAAAAAATGAAGCAAAACTTTATGCTTACATGATGCAAGCAGGTGGTTTAAGATTTTTTTTTAAAAAAATATCAATCTTTCTGTCATCCAGTGATGATAATGCCTATTTTATTGTTGTTGTTGTTACTGCTGCCACCGCAGTGTCATCAACACTTTTCATGTCCCAACTGAGTCTAACATTAGAATTTTTTCATTAGGTTTTCAAAAACAGATTTTTTTTTTTTTTGCATGGATTTTTTTTTCTTTTCTCTTTTTTGCATGTGGGATAGTTAATTTTAAAACTAAACTTTACTTTAACATAATCAAAATGATGGTTCACAGGAATAGTTACTGATCGTGGCGGAGCATCCGCAGTCTTCCAGTAAGCTAATGAAGGACTACAGCTTCTCAGACAGACATTCTGCATCTGTCCAAGAGCCCAGTGCCACCTGGGTGTTCCAGGATCCCTTCTGTAATAGCTTCAGACAGACAGAGTTCAGAAGTGAAGAGCAGATTTAGATTAAAGAGGGCCACAATGACTTACAATACAGATTTAGTTAAGACAGCTATTGTCAAACCGAATGTCAGTTCAGTAGTTCAGTGCACGTTCTGTACAAATTAACACCAAAGGCTATACTTCCATAGCCCGTGCATACATTTCAGCAGTGGCCATTACACAAACAGTAAATGAGCTTGTGAAATGGTAGTCTAGTAACAGACTCAGGTCACTGAAGTAGAAGTATCAACAAGATACCTGCGATCAATAAAAAAGGGTGACCGAGGAAAACCGATCTAGTTTTCCCAGATTTTGTCTACTGTTCCCTATTTTCACCATGTTCATCATTTAATGGAAGAGGTCCTATTTTTATGATATATAGTAAGACATCTCAGTGTTTTCAGGGGAGCATTTGATTGTGTGTAAAAGAAGACATCATATAACCACAGTACACTGTATATTCGTCAGGGTTTAAAACATGGTCTTGCATAAATGAAGCAGCATGTGAAATAACAGAGCTTCGAAGTTTCAGCTAGTATAAAGCCTCGATCCATAAGCATTCTCCTCCGCGGAGTCAGTCCGAGGAAAGCGAACTACCTGCGTTAACCTTTTCGTGAAAAGGCCATTCGTTTATAACGACAGCACTGGAGTGGGTTAAAGGGCCACCACCCGCCCATCAAAGCCCCTGAAATGAAGTACGTGGGTATACACTCATTTAATAGCAAGTAATTGACAAATGCGAGGACCTCCATTACCTCCGTAAGGGAAGGAATCAATTATTTAAAGGCAATTACCCTGGCCATGTTCGGCACCGATCCCATTTTCGGCCGGATTTCAATTCATACAGAGACAACAAGCCATACAGATAGAGGCTTGTCACCTTTTATCCTCAAGGTATTAACTAACAATAATAATAATAATAATAATAATAATAATGATGATAATAAGAATAAGAATAAACAAAAGAGTTAAAAGGCCAAAATGTACCCACAAATTTGATCAGGTTATCTTATGTAGGCTACATGTTATTGTTGCTTTCGTTTGCCAAGGCTGTTATGTAAATACGCGTTCATATTATTAGCAGCCCAAACATGGGGAGAGAGAAAAAAAACTACACCTCTCTGGCCGGATTTCTACGCTCTGATGCTATGTCATATTACTTCACATAGCTATAAAGTGGCTCAAGGATCTAATTCAGAGAAGTCAGAAGGACTGTTGGATTTCGAATATCGTGGATTTAATATCATAAATAAAAATTAGCAATCTTTCAAATGAGATTTTAAATCTCGCCCAGGATGGAAAAACTGACAGAATGCAAATGCTGGGTTTTTTTTTCTCTCCGAACGCCACCGCATCTATGTGAGGGCAAACTGTCTCGCACCCCCTCGTACCCAAATGCTTGTTTTGCCTCGATATCAAATCATTGTGCTATTTCAAAAGCTCTCGTGTACTAACAGGTGATTAAAAAAGGACTCTATGTGCTGTTTTTTTTTTTTATGTAGGAGGTTTTTGGAACATAACAGATTGCAAGGGTAATAACAAAATATCTAAGGCAGGATAGTTGAACAATGGGGACCTTTGATTGTAATCTATAAATGATAGTTTGCTCGTTTAATGACGGAGGAGGGGCAGCTATGAAGTGCACAATGCGTAGACTGAATGTGCACCGTGGTGTTATTAGATATTCTGAAGATCATTTAGAGGGTGAGATTATTTCATCTTATCTGAAATCAGCGGAGGGGCAAACGCTAAGTGGTTGGGCAGCACCCTACATTGTAAAGGTTTAGTGCGTCTTTGTGCATTGTTCGCGGAATTCCTTTTCAACATCGCTTGGAGGCTCTGTGCGTGATAGGCTAACGAAACAAATGCCTCGATTAGAACATTCAGTGCGACAAGAAGGCATTGCGTGTAAGAGATAAAAGATGAGAATTTTGAGCAATCGCATGTTAATGAAAAATAAAATGTTATGATCACAACCGTATACATAAAAAATAACACTATTACCGATTTAGAAGTATTTTTATAATAATAATAATATGTATCTCATTGGTATAATAGCCAGTAATATGCTATGGATGTGAGTTCCTGGATTTTGAATCAGATAATAACAGATAATAACATCACTTTTTCTAAAATCGTTTTCCCATAGAACTTGAGAGACGTATCATTTGCACTGTATTCCTGTTTTAAAAATACAAAACCCAATTGCTAATGCAGTATTCTTTGTATGCACAGCCTTACTGACTGACTGATAGGGTGAACTGATGTGTGTTGTTGTTATTCCCTAAAATAAAACCGTTTCCCCCCGTAGCGAACAGGGCAATTTCGTTGATCAAAGTACTAGATATATATGTCTTCTTGAGATTTTGAGTGAGGTTTCAAAATCATGTTGATTAATCAGGTGCAACCATTCATTTAATAAAAATAAATAAATAAATAAAGATTACAATTTCTTGAGAAAACCACCTATAAAATATGAGCTGTATATCTTTAAAAATTGTACTGTCTTGGGTTAATTTCAATATTAGATTGAATATGTTGCATATTTGCCTGAACCTTTGCAAGCTAGATCTGATATCCTTGCTATTGGTTTGCATTTCCTCCTCTATTTATACTGCTGAGTATTTGCTTTATAGACGAGGCAAATCAAAACAATTCCGATGTTGGAAAAACAATTCAATTAGTAATTTAATAAGGACTTGTAAGCTACATGAATATACACAATTACAAGCCATAAATTAGGACACTCAAAAAAAAAGATAAATTGCTTTCATCTTTTGAACTCCGTTTCATTTGTGGTCGTGTGAGATGCTATCAGGTCCGGTCACCGTTAGAGAAAGATCGAACTCCAGGCGGCAGTCTCAAATTTGGTAAACGAACGTTAATCTATAACTGTATATGCAGAGAGTAGACCAGTTTTATCTCAGCGGCACAAAAATTAACTGAGACAACAATTAAAGCGCTGACACACTGTCTATACAAAAAAATGACATATTTACATATGTACAAATAAAATGAGAAGAGTCCATCGGGCTTTAATTTTACGAAGAGTTCATTATAGGCCTGGAGTACACACCTTGGTAGTAAGAGGTGTCTGTGGGTAGAGTCGAAGGCTCTAGTCCCGCTTTGGCAGACATGGAGCCCATCGACAGCCCCCCTGTCATTTGTGAACCGTAACCGGAATAGTGCACCATTTGTTCATAAGTCCTCAAGTCCATTTTGTGTTGCTGCTGTTCCGAGGACATCAGGTTGTTAATAGAGAATGGATGATTGAACGAATAATGGTGTTCTGGCTTCAGGTGCGAATCGTGCACCAGCACTGAGTGATGCTGGGACAGCAGGTGATGCGTCTGCTGAAGCGGCGAGGGCGGCTGCTCGGGGCTCAATGTCTGCCTGGGTTTCGGATCTGACGCCGACCGTTTCATGTTTTTTGTAGAGGGATTAGAATGAGGAGAGTCGTTGCCGTTGCAGCTTTCTGAGCTGCTATTAGATTCCCCCTCGGATGTCTTCTTGCCAGAGTCTTTGCCGCATAATTTATCGCACTTAAATCGTTTCTGCCTCCTTAAGTAACAACCATTCTCAAACATATTCCCCGAATCTGGGTGAAGAGTCCAAAAAGAGCCTTTTCCTGGCTTGTCAGGGGACCTCGGCACTTTAACAAAACAATCATTGAATGACAGTGAGTGACGAATAGAATTCTGCCAGCGTTGCTGGTTTTGCCTGTAAAATGGAAAGAGGTCCATGATCCACTGGTAGATCTCGCTCAGCGTGAGCATCTTAGATGAAGACTGCTGAATAGCCATAGTTATCAGAGATATGTAAGAGTAAGGAGGCTTTGCATGCGTGTAGCTTCTCCGATATGTTTTCGGATCTCGGGACCTGACATTTGACTGGCCGTACATCGGGCTCATAACGTTCATATTTGTGTAGGATGCAAGAGCATTCATGGATGGCGGTTGCGCGCTCATTGGACTCATGCTGTGGTTAAGCGTTCCGCCCATGCTTGCCATCCCCGCGCCCATGCCATTCATGGGCCCACTACCCGGTGACATGCCCGCCACGGAGTGGCTGACGCCCGTGTTAACATAGGACATGTTCATGGAGCTGGCTGTCATGCTGCCTGCTGAGCTCATTCCAGGTACGCTCATGTAAGTGCTCATAGAGTTCATTCCCAGTCCGCTGCTCATGTTTCCAACTGAAGTGTAACACTGTAAAGAAAAAAGAAACTCTTACTTTCCTTTCAAATCTCATCAAAAGACTGCGACCATTGATTCGTGAAACAAGATTATAAAATACTAGCAAAGTAGCCCGTTATTAAATGTTAGCTTGTGACTTGTTATTAAATGAGTGTGTGGCGTTAAGCGTGAAATTGAGAGTTGCCGCAGTAATAACAACGCACAGACAATTTTGCCATCTCTTCCGTACAGAGTTCGACAGCAGAGTCGATAATTCGATTGTGTCAATCCCGTAAAATAGCATATGTGCAGGCTATCTCTAAATTAATCATCAAGTTGGGACATGGCGCATTCAGTTGTATGGGAGCAACCGAAAAGTGAACCGAAGATGATGACTGGGGCACGATCGTAATAATAATCATATAATTGCCAAATTACCCTTATACAACGAATATCTTAGAAATTATCCGTCATAGTAGAAAGGGACCAACTGAATGTTTCTCTCGCATTGGTGAACAGAGCGCGTCCAGGAGTTCGGGGGGGAATTGGTGGCGCCTCAAGTCAATATTTGATCGCAAAGTTAATATTATCTCAAGGCTAATATTGAGTTGCAGGCTATAGACAGGAAAATACATATAAACTACTCACCTCGGGTTCTCCGTAATAGGCGCTCCAGTCAGAATGGTCGTGTCCTTCCATTTTAACTGTACCGAGCATTGTGGAGGGTCCAAAACGATGTTCCTCGCGGATTTTCCACAGAAGATAAACTTAGGAGAGATCCCACGAAGTGTCAGGACTCCAACAACAACAGTTCCTACTTTGATTGCTGACCAGGGACTAATTCATGTGTAACTTAAAACCCGGAGTGCCTATACTGACGAAGGCAGCGCTTGGAGTGACGTTACCCGTTTGCTGTTAGCGCTGTGATATAGCGCCGTGCCCTACGCAAGCCTCCAATCCTCACTTCTTCACAGCCCTATTTGAATAATCTGTTCACACCTAGGCACGAGACCCATCGCTTGAAGCCCCGTATTATACACCTGCGCTCGAGAAAAGAACAACCCAGCTTAAAAGGATTCATTATGTCAAATCCTTTTGTTTTCTTCCGTTTCTGAGAGGGAGAAAGAATTTCATGCTACAAGAGGACTTTTCATTATGCACTTTCCCCGTTCATCCTATTGTGCTTCCTTTAGCGTGAAGAATTTGGATTGGCATCTTTCAAGACATAGTCTTATTTGTCAATGAGTGTGGTCTCTGTGAAACATTTGCATTTAATCCTTGTTTTAGTGGAAGGAAATACACACATTTTTGTTTGCTGTTATCAAGTTAATTTTACGAAACCAAGTCCCACATTGGTAATTTGTTAATAACGCAATTCCTATATAAATGCCAGTTAAAATAAAATGTCGGAAACCTGATGCAGCTATTACGAAATAGTGTAACATGTTCAGAGGTCCATCGATTTAATTAGGCAATTCACTGATAAAACTGCAGTTTTTCAGTGATGACAAAGTACAAAATTTGGACACTGTGTCCCAGCGTTTCGAAACTGCAAATAGTCAAGGGCTGAAAACATTAACTTATCATTAAGCGCACAGGCAGCACAGAGAGCTTAGATTAATTCAGTCGGAGGCGACGGACATATTCTGAAACGAAATATTTTTCAAATATTGATTCTAAATTAGTGTACCTACACGAAAAATACTTTTCTCATTTAGTGTAACCATTGGACATCAAATGTTAAAAAAAACCACTTGACATTCAGCGTTAGAATCCTAAAATAGAAAAGGCCACGTCTTAACACAACGACACGGCCGTATTGACAAATGTAGACTGATGTTTGATATTCACGTATTAAGTGGAGTAAAGTTTATCTAACGTGTTTGATCACCAAGCATACCCAAAGCTATTGCTGATAAAAACCGGCCTCGGAAAACAGAGGAATCCGCTGAACTGAAATTAATGGTGCTGTTTCACTGCTAATGTATTTACCCATTACACATTTTAACATGCAAACACCTACATGACGACGGAATTTTTCAATCTGTTAAGTTTTTCTTTTCTTTTTTTTTTCAAACGGGACTTTAGAATGCGCTTTTCCAAATTCTTCCAATGGAGATTGTATTCTGAAGTCTGTTTATCGAAAATGAAGAGTTATTGGATAAAACCGGAATAAAAAATAGGCCTTCTTTATTTAAAAAAGGTACACTTGACACACATTTAAATGATCAGAGAGAAGCAATGAACGTCCTAGCTTCTCTCTGATTATTCTGAAAATGAGACTTGACCGTCATGTATCGAAATAGCGAATAGTATATACCAACATCAAATGTACCGGGGTTGCATTTAACCCAGTCCCGCAGAGGTAAGAATATAACTATCATAAAGAAAATCAGTTAATCTGATAAACACATTGCACTGTATTTTGGCAAGGCAGGGCTGTAGAGATAGGACAAAATCTGCTTTTAAAACCCCTGACGTTGGTATTATTAAACAGAACCATCTGTAAAAAGGCCTGTTTGATCATTCTGTTCAGAAATATCTAACATTGAGGTCATTGTACAGAGTCCTCCTTCTACACCAGCTCATTCCACATCAAGTCTTTTAACTTGATCTGCAGACAACAACATCAAATGTAATGTTGTAATCATTTTAGTGATTTTCTTTCTTTCTTTTTTTTTTACATTTAAAGGATGTACTTGGGGTGATGCATAGAAAGGTGTATAAGGTGTAAGGATGATACATTTTTTTTTTTAAAGAAAAGAATCCACAGGGTCCAAAACATTTATTGCTGCCAGACCACAGAGTAATGAAGGCATAGATGTATTTCTGGCTGGTTAGATGACATGCAGTTTTTACTTTTTCCGCTTGTACCATTTCACCCTCCTTTCTGAGGGGTTAAGCTGGTGATTTGTCAAAGCAGAATTAAAAGAAAGTCTTTTTTTTTTTTTCTTTTTTAGTCTAAGACCGACCAAAAAATGTTTGTTGTAAACTGCCTATAGTGACGGCAAACATGCCAGAGCAGGGCTGGGGTTCTAGTCTTTATCCCAGCCAGCTGTGACAACGCCTGTTGGTTTCAGGTTTGTGGCTTGCCATCGCGTGTTTACCTGGTGATGAATCTGAAAAGCAGTTAGACTAGGAAGACACACATGGAAGGTGAATGGTACAGGGAACTGGATATTGCAGTGCTGGCGGGAAGACCACCCCTTCTTTAGAATCTTTTTTTTTTTTTCGCTCCATGCACAAACAAGATTCAAAAGGGTTAAAGTATGTCGCATTTCATCAATGAGAGAATTGGATCCGAGAAATGCAGCACAATTGTGTGTGTGTGTGTTTCCCATAGGTGTCCCCAGAACTTTGAATTGCCTTGTGACCCTTCTCTGATAGAATTACTTCAAAGACGTTAAAGCCCATCAAATACTACCAAAAGCATAATATTTTTACATATTTTTGAGTGTATAGTTATCTCTGTTTCATATATTGAGCTTGATATCATAGGTACAGCTCAGTGGGATTGTTAACATTCAGTCATATTAAGATTTGTTCCTCATGTTTATATAACCTTGGGTTATATGCATTTTGGTTGGTATGATTTGATACAGACATAGTCTGACTTGTGATCAAGTCTCCAAGATCTTTGCTACTGACTGACCAGGGCTGATACCACAGATACTGAGCTTATGCAGAGGTGATTTGTGCTTTTGTGTTAACCGTGTATGTTTCCAGATTTTTATAGGTACAAATATCAGCAAACCTACAATCACTATACCCTCCTCTATAAAACAGTAATATCTTTTTTTTTTTTTTTTATAAAATTAAATTTCACAAGACACCAAATCAGTCAGTGGCAAAAACTGAAACACAGCGAAACTTGTGTATTCCAGAGGCATTCTCTGTGCTCTGTGTATCCACATGCTACAAGGGAAGTTTGCTGACTGTGAAACCACACAAGGCTCTCCGGGAGAGTCCACTGAACACAGCCAGAGAGCCATGTCACTCTCAGCTCCATGACAATGCTCCCCGCCAGCCGACATCACCGCCGTCCCAATCTGTGTTTGTTTATCTGAGATGCACCCCCTGCGAGATCCCACAGATCAGCCCTCTAACCAGCTCCGAACGGAGAACGGGCTGGCCACTTAAACAGGCCACAGCATGGTCACCTTTTTCTGATTCAGTCTCATCTGGCCCCATACGGCTTCAGACAAACCTTGCCTGCTCTGCCCTCTCTCATATAATGCACAATAGACCACTGGCTGAGAACCAGTTGCCTGGCAGGGGACTTGGTACTAATCTTCCTGGCCTACCCCCCGGATTCAACTCCTGATTTCTCCGGACCCCCCTGGGTGTGTGTGTGTGTTTCAGGTGTGTAAACATTGTCACTGAGTTAAGAGTTCAATGGCCCCTGTGTATCTCTCAGGCTGTGTATTCCACAGGAAGGAACGGGTAGTCCGCTTCTGTGAAATTCCAGAAAACCTCAGAGGCCACACAGCAAGGGGTCAGCTGACGAAAAATCACCCAAAAAATCTATTCCCCAAAAAACACATTTAATCTGAAAAGATACCTAAATATATTAAACAAAGATTCTTATATTGATAAGTTATATTTCAGTTATTTCTGCTGCTCTGACAGCAGTTTGTTAACGTGAAGCTCGACTCTTCAAATTAACACATATCTCAGTTCAATAGATATTGTACTCAGTTTGACAGTGATGACAGCTTAAACCACATAATTCACTGGTGTCATGGAAACTAGAGGGGAAAACGCTTAAATCTTGTACAATAAAGAAAAAAAAAAATCAAAAGAGTTTTACAACATCAAAGCAAAGCACATGGTGAGGGAATACAAGTAGGGGCAAACAAAGAACCATATTCAGATACAGTAGTGAACATAAAGCATGGATTCATCACATTTAAAGTAAGCTCACTAAAATGACATCAAAGAGGATCCATTGCTACCAGGGGTTCTGTACGCTGGAAATGCTACCCCTTCAGAGATAGGGATATCTAGATCCACTGATAGCATGCACTATAGAGGAAATGCATACAATACAAGGACAACGCTCTTTTTTAACCGTCGCTGATAACACGGTTGGGCTGATATCATGGGTAATCAGCACTGGTTACCTTAACAACGCCAATAATATGTTACAGGACAATTAAAATGAAAGAAGGCGGCCCGAAAACCCTCAAGGATATTATCATCACTTCTACCATATTTGTCATTTTAAATCAGTAAGAGTGAGCAATGTGGACAAGAGACAGATAGATAGATAGATAGATAGATAGATAGATAGATAGATAGATAGATAGATAGATAGATACTTTATTCATCCCAGGGGAAATGTAGGTATCCAGCAGCTGATACGACACAACACAATCAGAACACCAGTACACGCAAGAAAAGACAGAACCACAGCAGTTCTTACTTCCGGCAGCTAACAGTGTAAAAATAGTAATAATATATAAACAAGTACTGTAGAAATAACATTAACAGTGCAAAAAGGTATATAAAAAGTGTACATGCCTACATGCCTCATCAGGAAGAAGAGAATCCAGAGCTAATGTGTATCAAATGACTGAGAGTAAGAACACTTTTCTGGCTTCAGCTCCACTCTGTCCATATATCTTTCCTGTTAGGAATAATGAGAGTCAAAACCCAATCCCAGATCAGCCGTCTTGTATCTGAAAAAATCTTGTATGCACATTGGTATAACTACCACTGAAGGACAAATAAGGGAAAAGACTTACAACACTGTTAACTGCAGGCTACCTGCTGTACGGCCTGTGTTTTGTTCGTTCCCCTTACTAGGATCTTGGTTGTGGCAAAACTGGCTCCCTCCTTCCCGAACTCCCCAAACTATTTAATGATTGTCCTCTAGTAAATACCTAGTGATGACAGTGACTGCAAATTTCGGATGATACTCGATTATGTAATATTAAACTGTCAAAATACCTAACAATTCAGTGCCTTTGAAATTTCGAGGAATATTCTGACAAAAGTATGTAATATACAGATTACTCATTTTGAAAATATTATCGTATAACATCTCTTATATTTAAGCAAAAATTGTTTATGAAATACAGTAGTGATGCGATATTACCGTGACAAAATGGTGCCATGGTATCTGTGCTGGGTTTGAAACAGACTATACTCGGGACGACACCTGGTGGTGTATTGTGCAATTGCCCTAAAAATGGAAAAACAGGACGATTATATTATGTAGACCAAATCCGTACGAGTTATTTCAGAATGTAAAACTCCGATGAGAATGACTAAGTTAGCATAACACAACTGTTGTTTCTCACAAAAACTGATGAGATATTTGAAAGTCACCGTTTTATTCTTTCCCTTTTGCGTGGCCTTTTCTGCATGATTTGGCTCTGCTGCGTTGCCGTAATCCGGAAGTGTGTTTACGTCAGATTATCAAGGTTAGTAGTCAACATTTCTAGTTATGTCCTTTTAACATTTAACAGATGAATATCTAAAAGTAAGTCTAAAACCAGTTAATTTAACAGTCGTTGAGAATCGAGGCATAGGGGGACTCGCTATCTTAAACGCAATTAAACTCAGATCACGCTACTGATGTCCAGGTGATTAAACTTTGCCAGGTAGTGTTTGTATAGAAACGTGAGTTTGCCATGGCAGTGAACAATTAAATGTTGTATGATTAGTTTTGATTAGAGAGGATGATATTTTAAAATTCGCTGTCACGAGGAAGGTGTCAGTTGATACTGCTCCTGTTCTCTTTGCTTTTGTATTTGGGCTTGATGAACTTACATTTCAAATCAAAAGCAGACATACACCGGCTCACGCCGCCTTTATTGGCGTGCCCCTTGGCTTTGTAGTGGTTATTAAAGCTCCAGATTACAACGGCCTTTTTTCTAAGGCTGGCATTATTGTGCGGTCAGCCAACCATGCCTGCCGCAATTAAGCTCAAATGTCACAAATTAATCATATTACCGGTTGTCTCTAAAGCTCTATGCATATCGAGTCTCTCAAATCACAACCATTAAAAGCTGCTGTCTTTGGAGGAACGGAAATTTCTATATTTGGATTTGTACATCAGTTCCTGTACACAGAACGGAATGATTAATCAGTCGTGGACTTGTTTATTTTCCAGATGGCTCCCAAGACAATGGAACCTTTTGCCAGGAAAATTTTCAAAGGGGTTCTATTATTAGAGGTTATTGGTGTGTTTGGAGCCTATGCGCTGTTTCATAAGATGAATTCAAGCCGAGGTATGTTTACACCTTTAGATTCACGCTCACATTCACAGTACAATTGTTTGCTTGTCCTCCAGACATCGGATGTAAATCCATTCCTGAAGAATATAACCGATAAACCGACTTTTCTAACATGCTGATCTTTTGCTAGTCATGTAGAGCACTAACATTTGAGTGGCAGATCTCTGATGTCATATCCTCCTTCTGCTATTCATTTCCCTTTAAGTGTTCAGATTCGAAACATGTCTGACTTTATTTATTGTTTTTTTTGTTTGTTTTTCTGGCTTCATTTTTTTTCCAGATTTCAGAAGTACTATGAGTAGAACTTTCCCATCAGTTCTGGAAGGTGAATTCATTCAGTTTTTAACATGGGCTTAATTCCGGGCATATGTTATGTATTCTCATTCTGAGAAATGAAATTCACACCCCTTACTGCTATTCTACATAGTGTATTTAAAAATGACATAATGTGCAGTTCATGTCCAAATGTGCAATGTCCAAGCCAATCTAACACACTCGATGTCCTAATATTAAAGTTAGAATGGACAGTATGCTTTCCAAGATTTATTTCACAGTACAAAACCAAATCCTTAAGAATTCAGAAAATGTTCAGTAGAACAATTAAGGAGGATAAGTTAATGTCATTTTGATTCTGAATTTTTAACACTCAATTCAAACACATAAAGCACTTGTATATAAAAGTCTGTTATTTACTGAACTCTTACCTCTTGTTTTGAAACAATTACCGCTAACATAACAGTAAAAATGTTTCAGAAGAATTGTGTCAAAACAGAGGCCTACAAATATACAAATCTCAATAAACAGTCATAATTTCTTTCTTTCAGTTTATTACAAATCCAACGAGTGGGCAGGTATTTACGGCATTCGGGAACTAGATCAGGAGGCGTGGTCTGCTAAGGACGAATAGACGTACAAAAGGTTGGTGAAAAAAAAAAAGCAGATAAGAGTCCATAGCCCAGATCTGGTTTTTATTTCTTCCTGCCAACAGTCTTTTTGCCAACTCTGGCTTTTCCAAACTGTTTCCTTTTGTTAAACATGGCCTTCTTTCTCCGCAGCGTCTTCACGTCTCTTCCGTGCATCCAGTCATCTCGCTGAGCCTCCCACTTGAGCTGTTTGACGCCTGAAAAAGAAGAAGAAGAAGAAACGATGAGCTGACATCCAGAGGCTTTGGAAACTACGTGTTTCTATACTGATTCTGACACAGCTGCCTCAACACAGACTGATCATGAATGGTTCATTTATGAGGACTGAGGAGATTGAGTGGATTACAGATCGTGACAAATGGTTCATTATTCCATCCTCATCAAGTCATTAAGCAGTTTTCAGCGGGTCGTTGAAAGGTGTGACGGCACCGAACGGTACCGTGTCGAGATCAACCGGGACACGGCTAGCATCTAGCCAAAATAAAAGTCTGTTAACGTCGACCGTTTCGCTTTTAATTGTTTTCTGAACCTGACTGGAATCTGGTTTTTAAATGTCATGCTTGCATACACCTCCTTTACAAACACTTGTGTTGAATGTCTGTGTAACAAGACAGCCCTTATGACGAAGGAGAACTGTTACCACTGTGATAATTAAAGGAGGTCAGACAGTCTGAAGTCCTTACTGTTAAACCCATCATCACTATCCTGGCTTACAACCTTTTCAATCACTTGATACTCACTCGCTTTGTCTTTGTTGGACAATGCATTGATTCCAATGTTGTCAAATTTAGACCCTGCGTTTTCATCCAGCAAACATCCAAACTGTAAAAGAACGACATTTGACATGAAGTAACCTCATAAGAAATATTTAGTCACGGTTGTGTTAGCATTGCACTTTAAAAATGACTCTTAAAACGTGCGAGAGAGGCTGTAACCAAAATGCATGTCATTCTTTTGCCATTTTTATCAGTCAGACTAACAGCTTACCTCCTCAGCTGACGCAAGCATGGTTTCATCAACCTTTTTTCCTTTCTTTTTCCTCTTCCCTGGTTTGTGAGATAAAGGATTTGTATATTCTTAGCATGTCATGTCAACACGTACTGAGAAAAAATAGCAACCCGTTCAGAAAGACACCTAGCTACTCTTTGAACTTCATTTACCCATGGAGCCAGAGAAATCTAGCTGCTCTGATGACTTCCTTTTCTTCTTGATGGAGCCCGAACTGACATCTTCAGTGTCATCCATCTCATCATCAAAATCTAAAAATAAATAAATAAATAAACAAACAAACAAAAAAACACTCAATACAGATGACTTACAAAAGCATAACAATCTCTACCTACACTCATCTCACACTCAGTTATAAGAAATTATGAGCAACGAATAAAGGAACAGAACTCAGAAACCTACCATCAAAATCAGCACCGTCCTCTTCAAGCTCTGGCACTGCAATGTAATGTAACAAGTTACTACCACTATCTCTGACACACGGAGCAGCGTAGTTAATTATCAGGCAGTCAACACATTCCCGTTTGCTGACAACAAAAACCATCCAATCCAAAAATGGCGCAAGAAACCCCTCCCAAAGAGGTCAGTATCTCTATTTGAAGGGTTTAAAATGAAGATAACTGAAGTTTTGCCAGCAGTCTTTGACTGCTGATACCACGCCGTTCGTTTCAAATCTGCACGAAGAGCTAACGCAGGGTGCAGTCAAGAGGACAATCTTCAATCAGATCAACAATGAGAATGTCCAAAGGAGGTATAACTGTACCTTCTTCGTCTTCATCATCGTCCTCTCCTACTGGATCTTCGAACGTGCCTCCTTCCTCCTCCAGTTCATCTCCAAAGTCTTCCTCGTCCATGCTGCCCAGCGACACTTCTTCATCGTCCAGGTTATCGACATCATCAGAGTCGAGGTCGGAGTCCTCGTCTGCCCTTTGACCTTTCTTCGCTGTGTTTTTCACGTTACTGAAATGTTAACGGTCCGTCGTCAGGCTTATTTCCGCCCCCCTCTGACAGCAGTAATGTTAGCGGTCAAGGAGCTCGAGACAATTCAGACAACGCAAACGATAGTAAAAACTCACCCAGCGAAGTCCAGGTCTTCATCCTTCAAATCAACATAGAAGCTGTCCCCTTCATACGAGTCTTGTAAAGGAAAAAAACGAAAAGAAAAAAAAAAAAAAATCAGCATAAAGCAGCGGCAGGGAAATAGGACTATAATTTACATCAGTGTATCCAGCTATGACTCTCCTCTCTCACCAAGGACTCGCTCAAATTCATCATCATCAACATCCTCCACGCTCTCATCATCGCCGTCTCCTCGGGGTCTTTTCAGCTGATTGTCTGCCTGGCGCTTCTTAAAGAATCTTTAGGGAAAAAAAAAAAAAAAAAACAACACACATAGCTGATTTGAGCTGATTTTCCCCTCATGCATTTGATACATCGAGTTAAATCCACCACATTTGTCATAAGCTCAAATTCGAAATGCTCACTGCATAAGGAAAGATCTTGATAGAAAATAAAAATATCTCACCTATAGAAGAACACCTCATCCACGGGAATCTGGCTTTCATCCTTAGACAAAAATTCCTGACAGTTAACTAAGAGAGATGAAACAGTTAGTGAGTTTTGTTCCTTTGCCGCTCTGGTCATGTCATACAATCTTTTCACTACACAGCAGAACTCCAAAATACAATACTTATCTTCTCACTCCAGAGCGTAACTCCAAAATACAATCTTTATCATTGTACTACACAATGTAACTTCAAAACATATATGACAGAACAACAACCCCTCCCCCCCCTCCCCTTTTCACACATTAAAAGAATGTGTGAAATACTACAATACTACCACTGGCTTTTGCAAACAAATGCCAGATTTATTGGAATCCATATTTATGAGCATTGCTGTTTTTCGGCTCACCCCACGGCTCATGACTCACCTGACAGGGAACGGATGTTACTCATAGACCGCCTCTGTTTGGGCTGTAGAACGCTGCTGTCTGTGTTTTCTGTGCGAGAATACATACTGGTCAGGAGAGACAATGCAATACGCTTTAAATAAAAACATTTAAAACTGAACCTCGCTGCGGGCGACCCGCACATAGAGACGGCGTGAACCGTGTGCTTACGTTTGCCCTTCATTTGCTTGGGATTCCTGAAGACAAAACGATCCAAGAAGCGCATGAGAGTGAAGTCCTGCAGTGGATCCCCAGTGTACTGAATGAATTCTCCCTGAGAGCACGCAAGAGAAAATGTAACCAATCAACAAAATGTTAATAATGTCAGAACAGACGCATACCCTAAAAAACTTGCGGAGTGAGGCAAAAGTCTTTTACTTTATGAGCCTGGACAGGACATATTACAAGTTGAAAACACTGCTATCATAAAGGCATTTACCGACCTACCTGTAAAATTGTCTTGGCAAACAATGCCACGGAAGGATGGAAATGTAAACAGAGCTGATGGAGAGAAAAAAGAAAAGACACACAAATTAGATTTAAGAGCAATGACTAAGACACACATAGGTGTTGTATCTCTGCTGAAGGTGTGGTTCCGGTACCTTCTGTAGCTCCCAGAGTGTGGTGTGGTCAGCCCCACAGTACAAAGGGTTTCTGTGCATGGGGTCATACGTCTCAGACTTCTTCCCGCCTAAACAGCAAAAGCATCAGTTTCGTATGAAAAAGGCGCAGAATATAAGAGAACATGAACAATGAGGGGAAATTGAGCTTAGGAATTGACGTTTTTTGTAAGCATTAAGAATTTTTGTGAAGATGCAGCGGTATGTGTTTATGTTCCTGACTGTTCTGTGGAAAGAGCTGCAGTGGAGACGGCCTCACCTTCCAGGTTTTGGTGGTGTACCCACGATGCAGCAGGTTTTGGCAGCTCTGGTCTCTCACTCGTTCCTTCCTCCACTTTGTCAGCATCCACAAACCTCTCCTCTTCGTCATCATCTTCCTCTTTGAGGTCTTTGAACATCTCCTCTTCAGCATCCTGTTGAGATAATGTTGTTTCAGAAAGCAAGGAGTCAGAGGGTGTCACTCACGCGCCTCAGTACACACGGCATTTACATTTAATTAATTAGTTCATTTCCACAGACAGAAATGGATGTCACTGAATAAACACGAATGAAAATGCTGCTAATCTAGAGAACAATATAACTGAATCTAAATTAATGAGGAAAGTAACTTACCCCTTCCTCCTGGAGGAGGAGTTTTAGACCTGGCTTGGTCTTCATAACTTCTGACACCAGGAAAAGTGCCCCACAGGCAAAGGTAGGACTCTGCTCACAGCTGACCTGAAGTAACCTTTTCACAAAAGCCTTGACCCGACGCAAGACCACGTCCGCCTTCAAAGACTTATACAAGAGGTTGAGGAACATGCTTTGTCTTGAGCATGTCAACAAACCCGGGTCCAGCAACTTCCTGAATATTCAAAAAGCAAATTATAGGAAATGTTTTATTCCAGTATTGTCATGTGCTGTTTAAAGAAAAATTTAAATCACATTATACAAAGAACATGAAAAACAAAAACGCTAAGGTACTGTCAATACAAGGGAGCTTCCAAAGTATTTTTATTACCCACGAACTACATAATCTATTTAGGGTATTCAGTATTTTACCGAGCCGTAAACACAGCGTTTGCGCTGCACTGAACCACGTAATCCAAAGGGGCTGTTTACCTGTAGAGAGCTACATAGTAGCGATCCGAGACAGTCTGTTGAGAGTTCATGACTTGAAAGAGAAGCATGAGGGCTTGAACGGCCGTGTTGAATTTAACCATGTGAAGCACTTTAAAAAGAGTGTCCAGCTGCTCCCTCACTTTTTCATCGCCGACCTCCGCGTAGGGGTACGCTCTGTTCACTCCCGTGAGGAGCGCGCTGAGCATTTTCGATTCCACGTCTTTCTTCTTGACGCACGCGTGGAAGAAGGAGAAGTAGATGGCTATGAGCTTGCTGGCCAGCTCGGCCTCCTCGTGGCTGAGGAGCGTTTGGTTGAGGAAACATATGGCGTAGTACTGGGCCTTGGGGTTGATGTTGGGTCTGAACAAGAGGCGTTCCACTTCGCTGCACACCACCGCTTTCATGTTGGGGTGCTGGTGGAGGAGGGTCTCAAGGAGATAGGAGGCTTTGGACGCCACTTTGTACTCGGGATCGCCGAGTTTGTTGACCACTTGGATGAGAAGAGCCCTCTCCTGCTCGGGCCGGCCGCACAGGAGCTCGTGGGCCGCGGTCAGGGCCTTGGTCTTGGTGGCCTGGACGGTGTCGTGGGCCATGGTGTCCAGAGCGGCCGTGAACTCGGCCACCTGGTGCTTCAGCCGATGCTCAAAGTACCAAAGGACGAGCCTCCGGTCGCGGGCGTCCTTGTTTCCGCTGGCCTTCTCCTCTAACCGATCGAACGGACGCTGGGCGAAGGTCCTGAGCTTCCGATGTTCTGGGAGCAGATCCGACATGAACAGCTCGCGGAGCGTGTCCAAAGCCATCAGGCTCTGCCTGCGACTGCCTTTCTTCTTCATAAGAGAGACCAGGTTCTCAACGTGTTCCAGACAGTGCACCGGGGCGTCCTGGATAAGAACGGTCATAGCGGCCATCCTGTCAGCCAAAGTACCCTTGGACACCACCGTTTTCATCCAGGCTGAGTTGGCCCCCTTCTGAAGGGTCTTCTTGTTCTTGTAGAGCGCCGTTTCTGCTTCATACAGTTTCTGAGCCAAAGCCTTGTACTGGGACACCAGAGACTGATCTTGGGGGACGGTGTCGTTCTCCGACGTGTACTCCATGTCGAACCACTTTCCTCCAGGTTTTATCAGCAGAACCTGCCGAGGATGAAACTCAAAGAGGTTGACGTTCTGCTTGGCCTTCTTTCCGGAACCGCTGGACAATTCTTTGGGCTTTTTTGCCTTGTTCTTGCTGTCGTTTGCACAGGGTGCTGCAGCTGTTGTGTCACATCCCTGTTTCTCGGACTGTGTCTCTGTTTCTCCCTCATCTTTCTTTTTCTTCTCTTTTTTCTTACTCGTGGACGCTTCCTCAGCTTCTTCATCCGGAACAATCTGTTGTCCTGAATAGGCACGTATTCCCAATGTAGTGATGTACTTTTCCAGTTCTCCTTCTTCCAGGTCATCAATCGCTCCTTTCTTTCCACCATTCACCATCTCATCAGGGTCACCAATGCTGGTGAGCATGACATAGTCCGCCTAGTTCAAAACAAACATACATCCTCACCGTAAGTACAGTTCAATCTAAAAGTGTTTGAAAGTCTGTTACGTTCTTCAATTACAAAAGTATGGTCTTATAACCATCAGTTAAGTTTCACAAATTCGTTGCATAGACAATTACCTTCTGACCTAAAGACCTTCGTTAAATCGCGAATTTAATGCATTAAATGGTGAGTATATCAATATTCTGTCCACGTCGATGCCTTAAGTTACACCAATAAAGTTCGGCACAACGATGAAACGTTTACTATATCGTGACAACAGTAACGCAGAAAGGAGCAGTAAGAGCGCCACACATATTCATTACTACAAATCTGTGAATAGAACTTCAGAGAATCAGAAGGAACGAAGAAATGTTACTACATAAAATGTTTCCTTATTTATTTCGTAGAGGAAGTACATTTACGAGATTCCAAATATGAAACGTGACATTCCCTCAAGAGGGACACAGGTACACTGTCAGAGAATGGAGGTATTTTGCGACGGTTTGTGAGGACACAACAAAATCTGACTTGAAATATTTAAATCACATGTGTAAACTGCCCATTTCTGGTTCATAGTAGTTTTTTTTCAGACGGCTGTAATTACCTTTGTCCCTCCCAAACGCAACACATCGTCCAAGGTAAATTCTTCCTCATCTTTTGCTTTTCCGTCATCTGAATTTTCCTCTGCCTCGTCGTTGTCATTTTCAAATTCTCCTTCGTTAGTTTCATCCATTTTTTCTGTTTCCAACTTACGCTGTTTGCCTCTTGGAGCCATGCTGGAAACAGCATGCACAGGTTAGGGAGAAGGGCCAGGTCGCGGAAGTGAAAAGTAAATATCCGGACGTGCAAAAAAATGCAATTGCTTTAACAATGATATAATATTCCTAAATTTAAGAATATAATAATATAATATAATGTATTATGATTTTTAGGTAAATTATACACATTTTAAAATTTATTTTGCCGTTTAAAATTGTTCGTGTTTCCCAGCAAATAGGACCTGTGGCGAGTTCAGAGTTCATTTTTTATCCAATCAACAGCCTCCATAGCAAACCACATGCGGTAACTCAAACCAATCATAAGTCCTGTTTACTTGTATGTCAAGGGCGATTGCATGTGTTATGTCTGTGATAGTATAAAGCGATTTTTGGTATATTGTCAGTTGTAATGTCTTTCTAGTTGTACGTTAACTGAATTTTTCAGGGAGATATGTAAGGATGATGTACATCTACAGAGGGTTTGCTGGGGCAGTTTATATGACTCTTAGTAGTACTCATGTTTCCTGAAAAAGCTGTATTGATAGCTGATACTTTACGTTTCTAACACTCCTGTTTCACTTCATACCGGGGAAAAATGAGAGCACTCTTGAAATTGTACAGTCTAAGCAGGGCTCCCGCCTGCCTCTTAAAATATACATCAAGTGGTAAGAGAAGCTGGTGTAATTCTCTTGACATCAGTTTACCTTCCGCCACCGTATTCTGTACAGTTATTGTGTGAGATAAGTTTCCGTTGTGATTTCTTGCAGCGCAGTGGATCTTGCAGCAAGGCAGAGGCTGTTCCAGCGCCTCGCCAGAGAAACAGACACCCAAAACGTCAATGCTCAGGCATCTCACGTCTAAAATCAAAGCAACGGGTCCCATTTCCGTGGCAGAGTACATGAGAGAAGTCCTCACCAACCCAGTCTCGGTAGTTGGATAAGTTGGCTTTTCTGAAATGACTACACTATGGAAACGACTTAATGCATTCAGTCAGATCTGTTAATCTGCAGGTATTGATTGTATCTTAAACCTGTCATTACTACAAACAGGGCTATTATGTGAAGAATGACATGCTGGGTGCTGATGGCGATTTCATTACATCACCAGAGATATGCCAAATCTTTGGAGAGGTACATGTCTTCTCTCATTGTGACATGATGTGTAAGGAAATTGTGATATTTTGAATTCCTTTATTGAGTGTGTGGGTTAATCGAAGAGGCCTGGTGGTATTTATTTGGTGTATCCCTTTCAAATAACTGACTGTTGGTTACCCCCCCCCCCCCCCCCCCCATCCTCCTCCACAACCTGAACTGCTTTGAATTCAAAAAGTACCAGATTTCCCTCATTACTATTCTCTTTATGTACAGAGAACACAAACAGCGTGAATGGCGTATTCAGTATGCTCTAGAATTATGAGGTTGAACATTATACATATAAGGCTGAGTTATCATTCATAGTATATGCTGAATTCATGACATCTGGAAAAGTAAAAAAAAAACAATGTGCATAATAGAGTTAGAAAACCCCTGTATCTTGGCTGACATAATTCCTTTCATCTTCTTTTTAACTTAGAAAGCAAAAGCTGCACTGAATGTTGTTCATAAAGAAGAAAAGAGCAGAAGGGCTGAAGCTTCCATGTTTAATACTCTTTCTTACTTCAGTGCACATCAGTAACACCCATCTGGTGTTTACCAGTACCTAGCTGGCAATTACAACCTTCCCACATAATCACTAACACAAAGGGAAAGCACGCAACAAGCTTCATAACTAGACCAAATATTGAGGCCTGTACCACATATATGTTCAGAAAACCAAAGCCCCATTGGATGGTTAGCTTGAAATGAAAAAATAAATAAATAAAATTGATACCTTCAGAACTATTTTTCCACCTTCGTGTAAATTAAGTATCAAACATCTTCCCTCCAAAGTAAATTCCTCCAGGCTGAATTTGAGCAAGCTCCTATATCTGAGATTCATAATTTTGGGTTTTACATAGAAATGACCTCATATTGTGGTACTGTCACTAATACACGAATGCTGTGTATTGTTTTTGCTAGCTGTTGGGTATCTGGTGTATAAGTGAGTGGATGGCAGCAGGGAAACCCAAAGCCTTCCAACTGGTGGAACTGGGCCCAGGCAGAGGCTCCCTGGCCAGTGATATTCTCAGGGTAAGAGAGTGTAGTCAGGGCAAACGCGAAGACTTGTGGGAAACATTTTTGGTCAAATTGTGTAACTTTGTTCCTGTGAAGAATATACAGTTCTTGAGCATGGTATTTGACTTCTCTTTGATATCTGAAAGTTAGACAGTTTGTGTGTGTGTGTGTGTTTTTAACCTTCTGACTTTTGCAGTTCAGTATTCACTCAGAAGGGGGCACTGTTTTCATTTTTCCCATGTTGTAACCAGAGTTGTCTATGACTGGCTCTGTAATTTGACTCTAACTCTGAATGGCAAACCAAGTTTATATTTAATTTATAAGGAAAAACACTTGGGTAAATGTTTTATATATTTATTTATCATCTAAGTATTTTTAAACACATTTAGATGGAAAACGAACACAAACTTCTTTTTCTTTTTTCCTTTTACTTGCCTCATGAGAGCAGCTTGCAGTGAATCACATAGTTGTCCCTTTACTTGTTTTTCACCGTTATTTAAGTAAGGAAGCTGATATTTTCTGTGCATGTGTGTGTGTGTGTGTGTTTGTCCAGGTGTTCAGTCAGTTGAAAGGGGCTCTGGGTGGAGCTGAGGTATCAGTGCACCTGGTAGAGGTGAGTCCAAAGCTAAGCCAGGTTCAGGCCCAGTGTCTGACTGGAGATCAGAACCAGGTTCACGAAGACCAGAGTGTGTACCGTACAGGTACCAGTGCCAGCGGTCTGCCCATCTCCTGGTATCACAGGATAGATGACGTTCCCAGAGGTACCTTCACTGCCCCACTACTTACCCTCTCCCCTGAAAATAAATACAGCATTAAAGTCTTTATCGTGGGACTAACTTTGTGCTGCATGCATTTAGGTTTCAGCATCTACCTTGCGCATGAGTTCTTTGATGCTCTCCCCATCCATAAGTTCCAGGTAAACATGGTTTGGTGCTTTGGTAGCAGAGAAATGCAGTCCAGATGTTCAAACTGTAGCTGCTTTTTATTTTTCAGTAGTATGACCAAACTCATATTCATTTTGTTTTTTGTATTTTTTAAATCGTCAGAAAAGAGCACATTTCAGTTGCGATGAACGTAGAGAAACTTTAGTTGTAGAATTACATTTTTTTGTTTCTCTTTTTAGCGAGTGGTCAATGTATAATCTTGGTAAATGTATACTCTAGCTAACTAGCAAGTTTTGTAGATTCACTTAAATTCCAGCTTTAATTGAGTCCACTGCCTTTGATGATTCCTCTTGATGAATGTGTACTGTCTTCTCGTGTGTAGAAAACAGAGAAGGGTTGGAGGGAGCTGATGGTGGATATAGACTCTGTGGTACCAGACAAGCTGAGGTTTGTTGTCCTGCCAACCCCCACTCTAGCTTCAGCTACACTTATTCAGGTTAGTGCTTCAACATTAAGACAAAAGTTGTTTTCTTCTGTCTCTGTGATTTGTGTGCCTGTGTGTGTGTGCGTGCGTGCGTGTGTGTGTGTACTTTTGCGACTGCTCCACTTGTTTGTCTTTTAATATGTCCTGTGTCTTACTTGTAATGTTTTAATGATTTAATAACACACAAATTGCTCCTTTGGGATCATAAAAAAAGTAAAAAAAAAAAAAGAAAGAAAAAACTGAACTGAAAGTGTGACCAGACGGGTCAGCCAAGAAATGGAAAGTTTTAAAGAAAAGAGAAACCGGAGAAGGAATAGATTAATTCATTATCGTTGAATGTCCGCGTGGAAAAGACAGCAGTAAGACAAGGGCAACAACGAACTGAAACACCTTCGAAATAGAGTTTTAGAGTTCACATTTTTATAGTAATATTTTCTATGTTTCAGCAAGGGGAAAGGAGACCAAAAAAATCAATCTCTTTGCAAAATATTTGATAACATTTCAGAATTGAAAAACAACTGAAGTGGGGGGGGGGGGGGGGGGGGGGGGGGATCGATTACCAGGCAGCCCTCTTTTGCTTTAAAAGGGAGTCTTTATGGGCAGATTTTTCTCCATCAGATCAGACCAGGCTGCGAGGCAGCTGGCTTTTATTAGCTGTGTTTATGCGATATATACATTACAGGCCTGTTTGATCTGGCCACTTTTGGAAGAAGCAGGAGCCTTTGAATGGACTGCCAAAGTCTTACATCATGTGTTCGCTGAGGTGAAGCCCCTGCTATTGAAAAGCCTGCTCAAAATGGCAGCGGCCCAAGCCCAGAGTCTCGGGTTCCGCGTACTGTCGGCCCGTGCCCTCTCGCCGGGGGCTCCTGATTCTGAACTGAGAAACTCTGCGTGATCTAATCTGAGGCTGCACCGTCAGCTGTTTTTCCTTTCATTTTTCAAAAGGACAAAAAAAAAAAAGGATGGTTGGGGCATGGGGTGGGGAGGGGGGTGTATGTGGGGCTATTATTTGAGTTTTTAGAGTTTTTATCGGTTTCGGTTGTTCGATTTTCTCTCAGACCTCAGAGACAGTCTTCTTTTTATTGGCCGAAAGAAGCTGGTGGCATCCAGTGCTGACCTGGAAATCAAGTCATATGTGATTGATGATGTGAACACAGCCAAGCTTTTGTGCTGTTATGTTGGCTTCAGCACGGACAGGTGTACCAGCTTATGCTTTCATCTTGCATCTCTCTCTCTCTCTCTCTCTCTCTCTCTCTCTATCCATCAATCTGTCTCATCTTTTCAGCCAGATGAAAAGAGACAGCATGTAGAGGTTTGTCCAGAGGGCGGAGTCATTGTCCAGCAGCTGGCCAATCGAATCGCAGAACACGGGGGCGCGGCACTAATTGCAGATTATGGGCATGATGGGACTAAGACAGACACGTTCAGAGTGAGTGTTCAGATTAACGGTTCTTTAAGGTTCTGCTCTGATAGAGACGCTCATTTACGCTGAAGGTGGGATTTTACAGGGCTGAATAGAATGAAAACAGAAATATGTGGGATGAAATTCCACTCACAAAGTCACTGTGTTGGAAGTGTATTACTGAAGTCAGTGGTATCCTCAAATGGAATTCTTTTTTTTTTTTTTGACTATACTGAATTCTGAATACCACACACATTGGATGTTTAACTAGATCTAATTGAGTATTTTGTCAAATACTATCATCATTTTAATTTTTAAATATTGTTTCATTTTAAATCGTCCTCCGAGTAAACGTGCTGAAAACTTCAAATGTCCCCATTAGCCTTTGTTTCTGACAGCAGGAAATCAGGGTCAAATTGCCCCAAGTTCTGTCAGGCCTTTTCTGACCCCACCCAACCCTAATCTACCCCATCTGTTTGTTAAAAATCTAACTCTCGCATTAAGAGCAATGGGCTTGGCCTACGTCTGTGGTCTGCCTCTGATCGCAGCTAGATGAGTTAGAGAGGACGAGGAACCCAAATGAGTGACTGTGGATGTCTCCTCTCCATATGCACTCTGACAATAAACACTGACATGCTGCCACACTGAAGCAATTGAAGCTCAACAGACAACAGCAGTAGTAGTTCGAGTGAATTGTTACTTGCTGAAGGAAAAAAAAAGCCCTCTAGCAATCCAGTTTTCCTGCAATACACGAGAATTGAAGATGTTTAATTTGTCTTAAATTGTTCTTAAATTTGTAATTGAGTTTTAGGGTGCCTGTGGTTCTTATTTTTTTTTTTGAACTCCTAGTTATTTTAGCCAAGTCTGATCCTTGGAAGCTGTTCAGTGTGTTGTTGTAATACAGGTTTTTTTTTTTTTTTTTTTATGTTTTTTGCTTTAAAATGCATCCAGATCAAACCGTTAGGGGAAACATCTGCGCTCAAGCAACAGCGCATCCAAAAACGCTCCTTTAGGCTGACCCCGCACATCTTAAGAGAGACGTTACTGGCTACACACACACACACACACACACACACACACGCACACTGAGGATATACATGTATGTGAATGTGTTATTCGCCCAGGGCTTCAGAGGGCACCAGCTCCACGACGCGCTAGAGGCACCTGGCACCGCCGACCTCACCGCTGACGTGGACTTCAGTTACCTCAGACGGATGGCCGAAGACCAGGTGGCCTGCGTGGGACCCATAACCCAAAGAAACTTCCTGAAAAATATGGGCATTGACACACGTCTACAGGTAAGTTATTTGCAGTATAACTGCCTGGCCTGTGGACCGTGAACAAAAAAAAAAATGTACCGTTAATGACACGGGGATATGACTTCATATTCACATTTATCAGTGAGAGAAACAGAAGTAGTGGCCCAGAGTATTTTCCTTAATCCTGCTTGTGGAGGTCCACTGCTCCCTCGTGTTTTAGATCGCACTCTTCTCTGGGTAAAAGTGCTGGGTGCAATCACTTTTTATTTGTTCTTTTTCATGAGATCACAAGAGATGCAGTTTGGCTTCTACTCTGCATCATCTTTAAACACTTCAAAAGAAAAAGTCAGAGGGTACAGATTATTTTTGTGCGGGTTTGGACAAAGATTCATATTACCATGGTTTTGGACTAATTTGTGATTGGAACGGAAGATCGCCCCTTTCAGAGTGCAGTTCAGCCCAGAACTGCAGCGAATCTTGGTCTGAGAAACTGACCCTCCGCATCCCAGCGTATAAATCAATTTTCTTCATCTACTGTGGCTCGTTAAAATAGCTTTGAATTCAAAACCATAATAGAGGCACGCCTGTCCAGACCAGAGCCGATTCTGTTTTCTGCTGGTTTTGTTCGAAGGTTCTGCTGAGGAGCTGCGCTGACCCATCTACGCGTACTCAGCTCATCCGGGGTTACGACATGCTGACTAACCCCCAGAAGATGGGCGAGAGGTTTCTGTTCTTCGGCCTGTTGGCCCGGCGTCGGCTGGCTCCCCCGGACGAGGGAGGGGACTTAAAGAAGAAGAGGGTCCCTCTGCCCGTGGCTGGGTTCAGTGAACTGGGGAACGGCTTATAAAAGCAGAGAGAGGGGCCAAAGAGTGAGTGAGTGAGTGAGTGTGTGTGTGTGTTTGTGCGTGTGGGTGTGTGTGTGTGTGTATGTGATTATGGGTTTGTTCCAGTGAATGAACAATTCTTAAAAGATATCAGAAGATCTCTGTGAAGCACAGAAAATAACCCCTCCCCCACCACCACCAGCTTTTTCTGCTCAAAAAGGGACATCTAGAACCCACAGGAATATGTGAAACCATTACCAGTTCAACACTGAGTCTCGTCGTGTCACATACGTGCTCTGTATGACTCGAATGGTTTCAGTGTATAACTGTTTCAGTTAAACAGCATATACTACATAAAATATATTTAAAGGTCTGTTCAGACTTCTGTCTTCTGTGGGAAAGAGAATTAGTGAGCTTTATCTGCATGTTCACATGCACAATTTTACTAGTTATTTTCTGCAGTTGAGCCCCAGTGGATGTTAAGATGTTTAGCAAACATGCTCCTTTGTGGAGTTGTGAATGACACAGTTCCCAGTTGGAAGCTTTCTGTATATGGGGAAATAAACAGGTTACGTAACAGAGCGGAGAAAAGGTATAGAAAGGTTTGCGTTTCAGGGGCAGGTTTGACAAAGAGAGTGAAGTCAAGGTTAGATTGGGTGGAGGGGGAGGGGGGGGGAGGCAGGAGAGGAGGGGAGGGGAGGGTCTTCAATCGGCTTTACTACGGATGGAAGCCATTAAACGGACCACATGTTCCCTCCGCATCTGGAAACCATTTAAGTGCGAGTGGAGTAACGGAGCACCCCTAACAACACAGTGGACTCTGACGGAGGAGTGCAGGCACACACTCTTCACTGCTCCAGTAGCAATTAAAATATTCTGTTACAAAACGGCCTCCCCCGTGGCCACTAGTTTGTCGAGGGAGGGGGGGGGGGCGCCGGGACCGATGACAGTTGTAATGACTGTAATGTGACTCAGAAGCCATCTATGGCATCATGCTTTTGAAAGTTGAAACTGTAAAAGCTAGACTTTAGCTCCGTATAAGAATCAGTGTCCCCGCAAAGCTGCGAATTGCTTATGTCCCTCGGACTCGGAAGAGATGAAATAGGTTGTCAGTTTCGCCTCTTCATCGGTAGTGAACTCGGTACATCCCACAGGGGAGAGTTTCTCAGATAAGGAGCAAGTTTCTTCTTGGACTCAGCTGGAGTTTCTCTATTCAATTAAGTCCATCAGGTTCAGCGCATTGTGGCACTAGCAGGCGACAAAGGCTCTTCGAGTTGTCTGTGACCTGTGCTGGTGATGGACCAGTTCTTCACAATAGCAAACGAGGAGCTGCAAGACCACAGCTGACAAGACCTCCACATGTGCTCCCCTAATTATAGCCAAGCCATTTTCTTCCCCACAAAGTTCTCTGTTCATTTAGCATGAGGCCCAATGAAAGCTGACGGGCTGTGCTGGCGCATGGATTAAAGAACCACAAAGTACCAAAGTACGCTCCATTTTTCCTTCAAATGCTAATCATCCTGTGATAAAAGGATTCAGTCGTATGCTAATATTACTTAATACATTATCAAATGATACTTTTTTTTTTTTTTCTAACCCCGTCTTTTCATTTGCTGTCTGATCAGTGAAGGACAGAATGCTTCCAGCTTTGCATTGCTGTTAACAGATGTGGTGTCACATTAATGTTGTGACCTTCCTTCAAGGTCATATCTGAGGGAAAGAGGTTGTACAACAACAACAACAAAAAAATATATGGAGGCAATTTTTATTAGATATGTGAATATTAAAATGTACAAAACACTGACATCTGCCAGTCCAGTGGCAAAACAGACCTTTAAATGGTTTCTCAGGACTCAGTCATCACCCTTACAATATGTGCTTTGTGTACAAATATGGCATCCTTCACATAGTTGTGCAGCTAAACCTCCACTAAGTCCACCCAGCAGAGTTCACAGTCCAAAGAAATGGCTTAAAGAGGCCTTCACACTAAGAAGCGTTCCTAAAACGGGATTAAAAAATGGATTCTCCCAATAAACATCAGCTTTCAGATTCATTATCACTGTTCTGGTCTGTTTTGTTATACTTTTAAGAACGTTCTTACTATGATCCAAAATTCATTAAATAGTCTGAAGAGATGCTCATTGACAAGAAGGCAAACAAAATACACTCACTGTTTTCAGTTTTCTTGATGATAAAATGCCAGGACACTCTACAGACAAACTACAATGAAGGCTGCACTAACCTAAAAACGGGAAAATGCAGTATAACTGATCTGGTTTACTATTTACTATAACTGCAAAAAAAAGACATTAGGAAATATAATCTGAAATCATTATTTAGTCCTGAGGTTAGAAATCTGTATCACTGATTTAAGATACAGATTGAAAAAAACAAAACAAAACAAAACAAAAAAAAAACAGTCTTGTTTTGTATACAATATCTTCACAAGGGACATCTCTCTGGTACTTTTTCATAGCATATTTGCAGAATGATGTTAGCCATTATATTGAAGATTGCCTTGAATTAAAACCTCACAGTCAGTGGAAAATAAAGATTAAAAAAAAAAAAAAAAAAAAAAGATGGGGAGCTATATTGAAAGGTCACACCATGGCAGATTAAAAAAAAACACAAAAAAAACCTTGAATAATAGAAAGAGAGGGAAAAAAAAAAAACCTCTACCGTTGGTCTTGATTTTTAACACTTCCCTCAGAGTGTGTATTCTGGTCTAGTCAATGCTCTAGCTCAACAAAAGACTTTTAACCCTATTCCATGACCTTCATATCTATAGTGTTAAAGATACCTGACTAAATGAAAGCTTTGAATTCTCAGGTTTGATTCACAGGCGAGCTCCCTTTGAAGTCTCAACTCATTGTGGAGGTAACTAGGGTCTGAGTTGCAATTCCTTTTTTTTTTTTTTTTTTTTTTTTAAAGACAGAAATTTTCAAACGTGCTTTCACATCCACAGTGCAGCGCACATTTTGTGCAGAAGTCTTAAGACACTTGACATTACTAAAACAAAGAAGATTGTACAAAACAGTTTACATTAAGACTTCACTGGAGTATTCTATGAACCGAATCTTACGTTTATCGAGGATAAATCTTACTGTATAGGGTAGAGACTAAAATATTGTATGATTATATGTATCCAAGTACGCAAAGTTATTTCAATGAATAATTTCGATACTTTTAAGGAGACATTTTAGCGACTTTGAAACTTTGCTTTGGGGAACTGCATTTGCCACATTTCGGCGTCATTAGTCAACAAAGTAAGACTGTTCACACAACAGACATATTTTGTCTTCCAGTTTAACAATGCCGCACATACATACTGCCTCATCTACAAAATAGCACTTTTATCTAAAATGTTGAACCGCTTGTAGTTTAATTGGAGAACAGAGAACACAAATAACAGCACTTTTTAGAAAAATAAACAGCAATAGAAGCTACAAAGCTCAAAAGTCCATTTCTGACTCTGTAGAAATTTGGTCCAAACACTTCAGCCCTTCACTGGTAGGAAAGGCAGTGCAAAAGTTTATGACTCCTAATAGGAGAATTCCCAAAATTCTCAAAACGTTTATCTTTCCAGGTTTGTAGGTTACTGCTCGCTAAAAAGCCGACAAGTGGAAAAAGAGAGGGAAAGCCACGTCTTATCTCTGGAATGTTACGAAAATATCAAAACAACCTGAATATACACATCATGCCTGCTTGTGTCAGGTTCCCAATTTCTGCTGATGTGTTGAAATTGCGTGGGCAGCAGTGCAATGGGACTTTAGGTGCAAGGGCTTCTGGAGTAAGTATGCAGGCACTTGCGACTCCCAAGCCAACAGTCTCAGCAAAAAGGCTGGTGAGAATCCGTCTTTTTTTTTTTTTTTTTTTGTAAAAAGGTGCATTAAGTCCTCCCTGCCACTAGGGGTCCTCTTCCATATCATCCAGGTTAGGTGCCATGATGAAGTGCTTGGGGTAGAGCAGGTTCCTCTCGTCAGCGTATTCCTCCCAGCGAGCGTCGTCGCTCTCGTGGGTGATGTAACGCTCGCCTCTCCGTGTCTCAAACTCGCGGAGGTCCAGCCAGGTCTGATAGTCCTGAGCAATATACACACAGAAGCCAAATTTTAGATGTAGTTATGAAAGAAAACAGACAAATCTTGAAAAGTTTTTTTTTTCTGTAGCAGTACCGAAGGTTAAGGATTCACCGTAGCAAGTATCTTTTTACCTGAAGCCATGGATGACTAAGTGATTTGTCAACACTGTAGCGTTTCCTCATCTTTACTTGAAGGAGGTTGTTGATCAAGTCAGTTGCTGTGAAAGTAGGGGTTGGGGTGGGGAAATAAGAGACAATCAATTGGAACTTTGTTTAAGCCAGTCGTAAACCATTCCGCACTACAGTTCATATGAGTTGAACGGGCACCATATGCACATTTCATGTCATGTGGTGTCTCACAAAGACAGAAAACTATTATCAGTCCTTTTCTTTAGCCACAGATGATAAGTTCAGTACGGTGCAGTTAGCTTCAATGCCTATGTCTCTTATAAAAAGACAACAGGGATCTTCCACAGGACTAATTTAGACACTGAAATAGGCCAATCTAACCCCTACGAAAGCAGCCCATCTGAAGAGAAAAAAAATTATACTCCAGGCAAACCAGCTAAAACTGGCTCCAAGGAAGAAGCTTGTTATGTTTGAGTATACCACTCTTGAACTAGGGATCAATGTATTCCCTGCCTGGGTGCTCCATTTGTATGAGTGAGGTTTTATATTACAGATAGAAAAATAGTGTAATTAAATTGTTTTTTTTAGACATACATTTCATAGTGTACTTAAACGTAAATTTAGCCCCACAACAAAGGGCAGTGCTCTTCACGTTTGCTCTGCCATTATGTTCATGTGGACAAGAGCGCTGTTAACAAAAGTACCTGAGAGCCCTTCTCATCTAAATGATTTACCGCATATCAAAGAGAGAGAAAAAGCACTTTGAAAGCTGAGATATATCAGACAGTATTATCTCCAAAAATCCATCAATATGCTGTAAATCATATCTTGCTATATGCAGCATGCCGTTTAGCATATGCTAACACTTGCTCGTGGTCTATGTACACAACACATAATGAAGGTGAGAACCTATACCTCCATTTATGTTCCATTTTGTCAGCTTTGCTATCAAGCATTTTGTTATTTCCTTGTGGAAGCACCTGTGATCTCACAAGTCACACTCCTCACATGACAGTCATCTCAAGTAAGTTTTTTCCATGTGTTTGTATTCAGTATTATAACTGTGCGAACGCATTTTGTCATTCCGTCCACAACACCCTCTTTCTTCTCACCTTCTGAAGAGATCTCCCTCCAGGGGTTGGGCGGGTACATGAAAGCTGCATTCTGAATCTGGTCATTGATGTCCTCGTCCTCGTTGAAGGGGAACGTCCCGCTTAGACTCACGTACACGATGACTCCCACCGACCACATGTCTAGAGAGCGGTTGTAGCCTTTGCTGCGTAGCACCTCGGGTGCCAGGTAAGCCGGGGTGCCAACCACAGAACGCCTGAAAGACTTTTCCCCAATGATGCGAGCAAAGCCAAAGTCACACAGCTTCACCTGTGATCAAAATAATAAAAAAAAAAAAAAAAAAAGGACAGACGCATTAGATGTGTATCAATTAACCTCTGGTAGCGCTCTGGAATTAGGATTACTACCAGATCACTGCCAAACGCTCACCTGAGGAAACGGCTCTGCTGACGCCAGGAGCACGTTTTCCGGCTTCAGATCACAGTGGACGATGTTTTTGAAATGAAGATGTCTCAGAGCCACAAGAATCTGTAAAGAAGAAAAACAAATGCCATTAAACGCTACTCACAAACACGCCGCGTTTCAGGATGTGCGTTACGTAACTGAGGAGACTGGAAACCTGACCTGAGTGACCAGAAATTTGGTGAGGCGCTCTGGGAGCCGACTCTTCTCGCTGGACAAGATCATTTCCAGCATGTCGCCATGGAGCTTCTCCATGACGACGAACACTCGCTCAGGGGTCTCGAACATGCACTCTAAGTTGACAATCCCAGGGTGGTGCAGGTTCTGAGATAGAGAGAGAGAGAGAGCAGTAGAGTAAAATAGAAGGGGGGGGGGGTGCGTTAGCTATCATCATTTTGCTGCTCTCACAGCTGGCAAACAGATGCCCTTTAAAACAGTTGACGACAGAGCAAGTCATTGTGCTAGATAACAAGCCGCGCAACATTATGCATGCTAACAACATCACAGTCTCGCGTAAGTAAAATCAACATCGGCTCTTATTTACAGTACGCACAAACATCGTTTCAAAGTACGGAACGTATTCGGTACAAATCCCGACCACGTCACGTGCCCTCCTACCTGCAAAATGGCCACTTCGTTCCTTAGCTGACTCTCTTGCTTGGTGGGGAATCTCATTTTGTCGATGACTTTAATGGCCACGTCTCTGCGTGTTTTTCTGTGCTTGCCTTCAAAGGAGAGACAAATTCAGCGGCGGCCGCAAAAACACAAGCCATGCATTGTTTTAACAGAAGACTCTGGCTATGAAACCGTCAGTCTAACACTCTGTTCTTTGCTCCCTTACTGCGCATACAATAGGATCAGAACCCCAAATGAAAAAAAGAAGAACGGACTGACAAGGATGAATTCCACTAATAAAAGTTTATTTGCATAGCACAGAAAGAAAAACAAGTCATCCTCCCCTTGTATAAAACCCACTAAAAAGAAAGGAAGCCTACGGGGTGAGCACAAGAGCGAAAACTTGGCTTGAGCAGAGGAAAAGCTTTGTCTTACCTCCGTACACAATTCCAAATTGACCAGAACCCAGAACCTCGTCTGCAAAGATCTGGTAGACAGAGCTGATATCCTGAAAGAGAAACAGAGGTCTAAAAAAAAAACAAAAAAAAAAACAGCTCTTCCATGCAGCGCCGTAACTACACTCTATTGTGGATCTTCAGTCATTTTATTCATTTCCACAATTCGCTAGACTCTGGCTAAAAAGTCTGGCTTTACTGAATGCACTAAACTCTGCTTGCTATATCAACGGCCGTGTTAACAAACACAGTAAAACATACTGAGAGAAATCCTGTGCTTTTTTTTGTTGTGCTTGGTGTACGCTTTTTAATGGCTTCAGTTTTGAGTCAGACCTTTTGAAAGCGCTGGCATTAAGGGAACAGAAATGTATCACACAGTTCCTGCACATGTATGCCGTTTAGTGGTTCCTGCGTGTTTATACTCACCACATTCTCCTGTATCTGGGAATTGGACACTGATATGCTGACAGAAAGCTCTTCTAAAAAAACACACAAAAAAAGACACACATTAAATTTCTTTTTTAAAAGTTAAGACAAGACAAGTTCTAAGGCTCCGAAGAGCTAAGCGTGCTTTCAAAACCAACCGCATGTGGCCAAGCTCTACACAATCCCAGCCATTTGAAAAAGCTAAACGCTTAGCTGCCATTTACAGACTCTATGGCTCCACGCCCAGTTACAGTTACAAAACTTTATTCACAGACAGGAAGAGTAATGTTCAGAGCTCTGGCAGCCCACTCAACTGTGCATAAGAGGACACGGTCTCCCAACATCCAAGCTCAAACAATCCAATAGTAAAACATCTGTGGTCCAGATTACTCGTGTCTACAGAGATAATGGTAGAACGGAGGCCAGTTATCAGTTGACATGATACGAGTCGTGTCTGGGGGGGGGGGGGGGGGGACGTGAAAGGGAAGAAAGGCTGTTTAGCTCACAGATACCGTGCCGGGACATTTCGGTGCACTGGACGTTGTGGGAACTATTGATCGCACGAGTTTGTGACCACAGAGACCAAGGTCAGATAAAAGAGATCTATAACCCCAGTCTAGTCTGGGAACTGGGTCAGGGGCATAGCACTCCGCATTTCGGCACTGAATGAACTAAGAGTTCAATCGATTGTGCTTTTTTTTTTTTTTTTGCAAGCTTGGCAAATACGCAGCCAAACAGAGTGGAGGGGAATCCATGAGAGGATGCTTAAGTCTACGGCCATGTTTAAAATTGTGGAGAATTTACAAATGTTTTTGAACGATTTAAAAAATAATCTATATCCAGCAGGTAAGCTAGAGCACGACTGAATGATGATTTAGCGCTGGTTCTTTTTAAGCTTCATTATAAATGTGTATTAAATGTGAACTCATCACATGGGCTTATTTTGGCCCCCGTCTAACTAAATTGTTCCCCATAATATTTCTAAGATTTCATTACAGTAGATGAATGTATACCAATGTTTTTCTTCTTTACAATTTGAAATTCAGTGATTATGTAAATGCATGTCTTTCCTTGGCTGACTGAGTGAAAAAAAACACCACATCTGATCCGATAACAAAAGATGCTGCCCATTCTGTGAGCATGAATGAGAATAGGACCAATAATGTTACACGTTACAAAGAAATCTCTGTGCCCCTCCCTCCCAAACCATTTGGCAGCTTACACATATTTTATTTGAAGATGTGCAGTCGATATGGTCACCGCTGTTAATGGAAGTGTAAGTCAATGGAATTGAGCTAGTCTGAGGTATTGACAAACAAACTGATCAAATTGTCAAACTGAGCAAATGCCTCATTTAAACATTGGACCATTTTTATTTTTCAGTGATGCTACAATTTTCTTCACTGGATGGCTGGGTAGTCTAATGGACCTCATGTAGAGAGGGAAAAATCCACTTAATCCTTCTTAAATCTCACTAATGTATGACCACATAATCTATTAGCACATAACCTCCTCACAGAAACCCCGCATTATCTGCTCAACGACTTAAGTAAATAAAACCACTGAGAGAGTATTTGATGCTACCGGCACTGAATAAGAGCATTTAGGATATCATGCATGTGGTCGATAAAATCAGTATGTTTCAACTGAGAGACAAACTTATGTGTCACTACAACATGCTTACCTTAGAGTCACTGAAACTAAATGATCTATGAACTTATAAAAAAAAAATCCCAAACCAGCTCTTCGGCTTTAAAAGCTGTAGAAGTGTCTGAACTCGGACTGAAGACTGACACTGCAGAGTCATACATGCATGCTTCTCTCTGTGTGTGTGTGTGTGTGTGTGTGTGTGTGTGCGTGCGTGCATGTATGTAGTACTCACTGTGGTCTTTGCCTTGCCCTGGGCCGGTGCATACACTGGGCTGTGGGGTCACTGGCATCAGGGCCTGGCGGATGGCCTTCTCCCAACTCTGTGCCACCTCCAGACCCACGCCCGTCGCGGCCAGCGCCGGGTTGTGGTGATGCCCGCCCGTATTCTCGCCCACGTAGTACACCATATTGTCAGTGATGATCTCGAAACAGTGCGGGTTGCCTCCCTGGGCTAGGCTGTTAAAGTCCCGCGCTGCCTCCACCTGCAGGATCTCTGACAGAGGAATCTCCTGCGTTGGAGGGACAGGGACAGAGGTCAGGTACAGTTTTAGGAGGAGGTCACGATAAGTCTGCTGAGGAGGTCCGCATTAGCCAATAAAAAGGCACGCATGATGTAGAAAAAAAAAACAAAAAAAAAAAACAGGAAGATGACGGAGAAATGAATATCAAAGCGTGCGTCTCCTCTTTCTTGTCCTTAGCTCCTACTGTCTCTCTGCACAGAGCTTTCATTCAGTACAGTTCTCCGTCTGTTTCTCTCCCTCTCTCTTTCTCTCTCCTCCACTCTCTTGAGAAATGAACTGAGTGAAAGCTTTTTCAGGTCCACTTTTTAAATTCCACCTTCCCTCCTTCAGCCTGTCCCGCCCACAAAAAGAAAAAAGCCCAATTAAAGAGGAAAGGAGTAGCCAATGAGAGTGGCAGCGGGCAGACTCTCAGGGCCTCTGACGCCGGGGATCAGATGAACTGCTTGTGGTTTGCCAAGCAAGCCACATGACAGGGAAGTGCTCCCTCTGATTAAAAGGCAAGATGGGCCTCACCGACCCAGGCACGAGCCCCACAGGCAGCCTGCCAGACGGGACAAACCCGGCCAAGAGGCACCTCCAGAGGGAAGCCATCCCCCTTGCCCCCCAACAAACACACGCGCACACACACGCTCGCACGCACACGCACGCACGCACGCACACGCACGCACATTTCCTAGCTCTGCTCTCAACATCTCACTCACACTGTTCCTCTCTCTCTCCCCTTTTATTTCCATTTCTCTCTCTCTCTGCCTCTCTGTCATCAAAGGACAAGACACATTCTGAGTGGTGGGACAAGTAACACGGGGAAATGGTTGAACAGACAAAAAGAGACAAAGGCAAAGACAGAGAGAGAGAGAGATAGACAGAGACAGAGACAGAGACAAAGAGAGAGAAAGATAGAGATACAGGTATACACCCATAGCCCTGCCTGTCTGTGGGAGGAGAAGAATTTTTTTTTTTTTTTAAAAGAAAAGGACAACACCATCTGGGAAGTGTAAGGGGTATTTTAGACAGTCTGGAGTGTAGGATAATGTTTTAACTACACCTCAAGAAGCATTTTAAGGACAAGCCCAAAGGTTCCTGGAAAAAAAAAAAAAAAAAAACACAGTGCGTGTACAGTTCTGCTTAAACCTGCGTGCGCTCTGGAATGACCTCTCCAGCCCCGGAGAACGTCACCAAAAGAAATGACAGGAGGAGAGTGTTTTCACCTTATTTGTGGACATTACTTATACTTGTTTCAACTCCCACTTCATTAAAATGGGACACGGGACAGTTTCCTCTTTGTCTTTAAGGCTAAATCTACTGGGAAGTCATGAATGATAAAAATAATGTCTTTAAAAAGGCCCAGAATGCCCGGTGATGAAAATTAACAATATTTTCATTGAAACGACGCCCATCCTATAGGAAAACCACAAGGAGAACCATGTCTGGCATGAAAAAACGCTGACCCGACATTTTTTTTTTTTGAAGTACCCCAAAATTCAGTTATTGAGACGCACAATAAAAGTAACGACAGACAACTGCCAGAATTCTATAATGCTGCATATCTTTCTACCTTCCGTTAAATAAATATTTGCTGTTGCTTTAAAGGGGACTGGTACCTTGTAGTACTTGGCTCCGGTTTCATTCTGGAAAAGGGTGAGACACTTGCTGTCAAGCCTCCAGTAATGCCTCTTTCTCTGAAAGAAGGGTAAAAACCAGACCATCGCTCAATAAAACACAAGTTCATATTACACCGTTTAAAAAAAAAAAAAAAAAAAGGTTTTGCACAGTTGGAGAATGGTCTTTGGGATATGGTTTAATATTTGAGAGGAAAAAATAACTATTACAACTATCATGGGTGATTTTAACAGGCTGTTTCTTTAACCTTTTTTATTTTGAAGGATGGTATCGTAAGAAAATGACTGACTTGGTACACAACGCTACCGGTCTGAAGCATCCACACCTCACCTTCTTACCTGGTCACACCGACAAATCAACAGGAGGAATCATTCAAAATCATTTTAAGCAGGAACAAGAAAATGATTTTTTTTTTTGTTTGTTTAAGCACTTCACCTTCACCCCGCCTGTGAAATTCAGCATATATTTGGAAAGCCTTCTTTTTTTTTTTTTTTTTCAGTAGATACTGATGGGGTTTTAATGTGTCGAGTACGTGTTGTTGAGAGAGCTGTGGAGTGTGTGGGAAGCCTCTCTCTCTCTCTCTCTCTCTCTCTTTCTGACATGGACTGGTTCATCAGGAACGCTAAAGAGAGACTCACCAGATTATCTCTGCTGGTATAGTGCACCATCCACCCCTCCTTCACCAAGGTGGAGCTCCTCCTCTTTGTATGTTTTATAGACTGGACCACACGCATCAGAGGAATATTACTGCTCGTCGACGGGCTGGGCGAGAGAGCGAAAGACGAGCGTTACACACGACACGTACGTGTTCTGACAACATTAATACCATTCCAGGTGACGGAAAACACAGCTAAAATGATTTCTTTCAAACGGTTAAGGCAAGCACCGAGGGCACGCGTGTAAAAGTAACCGAACAAAGCTGAACTTTGAAGTGAACATACAAAAACAAAATTTTTGAAATTTAAAACGAGTTTAACCAAAAGGGAAGGGAAACGCCGAGGTACTTGACTGCGGCCACTAAATTTAGACCTTTTCCTTATCGCCAGTCGTTAACTGAACAATCAAGTGCATCTCACTGGGTACAGCGACGTCATAGCGAAAGGGCAGGTGGAAAATCTGTAGTGGTTAACCACTACACACGAGGAGCTGAGCAGCCCAACGCTTCAGTAATGGATTAGGAAGCGGTGAAAGGGAAAAAAAGAGAGAGAGGGAGAGAGAGGTGAATGAGAGGGGGGAAATGGAACCTGATGGTTTTCACTGTCTCCTCATCCTTCTCTCCATCCATGAAAGGAGAGTCCATGAAGAAGATCTTGTCCTCGGGGGTGGAGACGTCTTCGGAGTCGTCCATTCCTCTGCTCCCCTCGCTGTTGACGTCGCTGCTGTCCACTTCCATAGTGGTCTCTGAGTCTGGACCAGGGCTGGCTGGCTCTGCAGAACACACACACACACACAGACAGACAGACACATACACACACACACACACACACACACAGACACAGACACAGACACAGACACAGACACAGACACACACACACACACACAC